>NC_056733.1:717007828-717049752 GCF_019279795.1 Protopterus annectens | reverse complement strand
AATTCATGTTTGTAAAGGTTGTATGCAAAATGTAAAATATATCATGTAGTAGTGGTCATATTAGGTTTTAGTGAAATAGTCATAAAACACATGAATTGTTTATATTAAGGTATTTATGCATTAATTTATATAATTATATTTGTATAATAAATTCATAATGTGTTTATACATTTTATATAAGCAAGGGGAAATGATGCTAGATAGATGATTGTATATAGCAATGAAGGAAGCCTAATTGGAAAATTAGGGGATGGTGCATCAATAATCTAATTAAATGTTCTTTAAAAATGGGTGGTGTTTGTCATGAAAATTGTATTCCAGGAGAAGGCGAAGGCCGAGGTACCAGAATTAAAAACTTTTCAAACGTACAGCAACTGGTGTTCTTATTCTGTATACTTAAACATTTGGAGTTTTGAAGGAGTGGAGGTGTTGTTTTCTTAGAGTGTAGAACACCTCAGATGAAAAAGTAAGGTCCACATATATTACCCCCTTAGAAATGCAGTTAAATTTACCTTTGATCGTATATTCTATGCCCTTTATCTGTATGCATTGGCCTTGAAAAACATATTTGCAATAATTGCACATTCCACATCTATTCATAGTATCCACTACTTTATTGGCATTAAAATTTGTCTTACTATTTTCCATCAAATTTTTAAGATTACTTGCTCTCCTTGCCACCATTTTAAAACCTTGCCACCATTTTAAAACCTTGACACAATTTTGTCCTGATATTAAGATCCTCATCCAAGAGTGTCCAAGTTTTCATCATAATGGCCTTAATGTCACAAAAGTGTGTGTTAAATGTAGTTATGAAAAGTACAGCATTGTCAAGGTGGTGTTCATTCACACCTATAGGTATTATGTTATTGTTGTATGTCAAAATAGGTGCAAAATGACCATTAGATCTTTTTGTTTTTACTTCATTACACAAGTAGTCAAGAATATAAGTAGGATAGCCTCTCCTTTTAAAAATATCAACCAAATTATTGCACTCTATTTCGAAATCCTTGTCTAAAGTAACCATCCTTGCCGCCCAGACAAACTGCCCCGTAACCACTGAATTCTTATTAATTACCGGGTGTGCACTAGAAAAATGTAAGAATGAATTTGAGTAGGTCAGTTTTCTATAAATGTTCACTAAGAACCTTTTATTGACCCTATCCTTACTCAAAATGACATCCAAAAAATTAATCTCATTGTTATCCACTTGTTGTGTGAATGTTAAATATGAAGTGGTTGTATTAATATATGAAAGAAATGAATCGAGTGCTGCTTGACCACCCTTCCAAAGGATGAATATGTCATCCAAATAACATAAATATAGGCTGACATGCTGAAAACATTCACTACCATAAATGTACTGCTGTTCTCACACAGCCATGACTATGTTTGCAAAAATTGTACCACAAGGTGAACCCATGGCTACACCCACCTGCCGTAAAAAAATATCTACCCTTAAAGTAGATATAATTGTTCTTAAGAACTATCTCAAAGAGCTCAATATACAAGTTGATTTTGGACTGTATAATCCCCTGTGCACCTAGAAAGGTTTCTACAGCCTATAAACCATCTACACGAGAGATCACAGAGTCCTTAATGTCCACTGTTACAAGTATACTCTGAGCACAATACTGTGTCTGTTTGATTAACTCAAGGAAATGCCAAGAATCTTTACAAATTTGGGGACACTTCATTATTAAACTTTTTAAGCTGTTATCCAAATATTTTGCACTTGCATAAGTAATAGAATTATGAACATCTACTATTGGTCATAATGGTGGATTACTCACATTTTTGTGTACCTTTGGTGCCCCAAAAATGGTGGGTATTATAAGAGAAATAATATTTAAATAGTTATAAGTGCCAATGTCTATTCTATTTTCAAGAAACATATCATTAAGCTCCATCTGCACCCTTCTATAAGCTACATTAAGTTAATTTTTACTGACCTCCTGATATGTGTATGTGTTAAGTATATCCAACATTCTTTGCTCATAATCAACCGTGTCCATTATAACTAGACCACCCCCTTATCAGGCTTCATTATTCTTAAAGACTGATGCATGAGAAAAAAATTCATTCTCTCTTCATCTGTCAAATTCTTGCTCAATTGCTTTTTATTATTCATCATATGCCTTATATCCAACTCACATATTCTTTCATATGATGCTAGACTAGGATGAAGCGGGGGTTGAATGTATTATGGATATGTGTAACATCAGGAGATATAGAATGTGCTATCTGATGGTTACCAAATAACAATGTAAAATTCAATTGTCTTAAATATAATGTAAGATCGATCAATATTTGTGCTAATTAGGTTGCTTAGATGGTACAAATGTAAAACCTTTACTCAACAAATTCACCATTGATTCATCTATAACAGTACCTGAAAAATTATATACTTTAAAATCACCTAAGGAATTACATACAATGACTGGACTACTAGAAGCATCATTAGAAACCGAATAAAAAATTGCTATATCTTCCTCAACAGATGTGGTAGGAGGAGGAAATTCAACTAATTATCGTACCCAGTACCACATCTGTTGAGGAAGATATAGCCATTTTTGATTCAGCAAAAAGATAAGCACCAATATAAGTGGCATAACAAATCAAAGTAGCCTTACTCTTGCCTTCCTAAATTCATGTATTTAATGGGTCTCAGCCTGTTAAGATAAAATAATCAGTGAATGCAGTGTACAGAGTTCCTTAATGCTTCACTATCATAGCTCCATGCATTAGGAATGGGGCAAGTATTACTAATAATACAGTTAGATCAAAGACAAATGATAGCTGTGATTAGGACAAGATGATGTGATGAAAAGATCCAATACAGTATGTTCATCGTTCCAGGTATTTAAAACACACATGGTAGGGCAGAAGGAGAAGAAAAGAAAGTGCAAATCCACTCCAAGGGCAAAAGGATAAGCATTACAAGACAGACTGTAATGGCTAAAAGGCGCTAAATGACTCATCAATTTTTATCATCTTATAGGTTCATAGGTAAGTAGGTGCTCCAATTACCCTATCCAGTTTGATGTTTCTTATTCATTGGTTGACAATTATATATTACCCCTAATCAGAATAACTAAGATCATGCAATATATAATTTGAGGGGACCCATGCATGGGATAAAGTATTTAAGAGCTGCCTCTGTTCATTATTGCTTGAAAACTGCAGATCTTGCTTAATGAGTTGTTTCCTCATCTCCTCCCATAAAAAGTACCCGACATGTCTTTTCTAGTTCTTACTTACATGCTGTACTTTTTCTCATTAGTTTCTTCTCACCTGTTTATATTTATAGATTATAACTCATCTGTTCTACTAACTTCACCATTCTAAGATTATGTACATTTTAACTCCTGCACCCCATCCTTTTTATTCACCACCTCCATATGGCACCCAATCCAACTTCCTACCCTTCCAAGTAATACAAGTTTTTGCAACTATTCATATATTAACTACACCCGTCTAATGATTCAGAACAGTTGTTGTTTACCTAATAAACTGGAAATACAACATTTCCTAATAATCTCATTAGCCAACTAACATGGAAAACAGCTAATGCAGTTTGCAAGGTAAACAGAAATGCCAGTACCATTTCAATAGTGCTTCTTTCTGCAGTCAATACTGGCTTGAATAATGAATGGATGGATGGATACAAATAATATATACTATTAAATATTTATAAAACAGTTGAGTTGTAAATATATACTTGCAGCTGCTATTTTTGCTTGGATTTTTTAACTTTTCTTCTTCAGCTACCTCTGCAAACAGTTATTGCCCAGCAGCACATACTAAGTTAGCAAATACAAGCACAATGTTCTCTGCTCAGCAGGACATAAGCAATCCAGAACTACAATTGAATAAATCAAGCAGTGCCCAAAAGCACACATAATCAACAAACATAAATATAGATAAATATTGTGAACACACCCTAGGGTAACACACCCAATCACCAAATGCAAATAAATAAAATTTGACATTGACTCGGTGTACAATCCCAGTCAACAAATGGAATAAATAAAATAGGCCACTGTCCAGTAGGGCATACACAACCAACAAATACCAACAAACACTAATACAAAACGGACACTCCTCAGATAGTATGGACACCACTTACCACCTTACTCATGTGTGGTGACCCTAACTCTATCCCTAGCTCTGCCTCTAACCCCAATTCTGCACATTGTGCAACTAAAACCCTTTCGTTAACACCACAACTACACAAGGCAAAAAGACAGAGAAGACACACACAACCCCAAACATTCATAGCAGTAAATCTATCCCATTAGATACATAACAAAACCCCAAAACACTCGCGCATTCACTTTTCTGCATCCTTCTACTTACCTGCACTATAAACAAAACTTTTATTTAACATTGTTAGAGTCTCACAAACATACATTCTCATTTCTGCATTCCATAGTTTGAGAATTCACAAAAGCCTTTCTATATTTTAAGTATTTTATATTTTGAATTGTAACTTTTTATATATGTGTACATGGCCGATTAATGAAACACCTACTCCCTGAACACAACCCTACCAAAAAAAGTAACCAAACGAAAAAAGTCACCAAAACAACCCAAAACATAAAACCTGGTGTGTTGCTTTTCCCCACTAACTTAAATATACCAATACTGAGACTGCAAAATAATGGAGAAAGTGGAAAAAATTCCCCGTGCATTTGGTATTCAACGATCCAGCAAAAGCACTAATTTCCTCCTCATTCTTTTTATAATGCGTTGTGACCGATCAGACCACCCACTGCAGAATGCATCAAATAAGAATGACATTTGGCCACGTGTGGTGCTCCCATGCATGTGTGTGTGCCTGTGTGTGTGTGTGTGTGTGTGTGTGTGTGTGTGTGTGTGTGTGTGTGTGTGTGTGTGTGTGTGTGTGTGTGTGTATAGACTGATAGATAGATAGAAAGCTATAGATACATAGATAGATAAATATAGATATTGTCAATCTCCCATTCTGGAAACAATAGAAGAGTCTTCGTGGATTTTGTTCACGCAGCTTTATTATACACAAACACATTATTATTCAAGGTTACTGGTTTTAACTTATATACAACTAGCAACTGTATTCATGCATACTATCACTGTGACTGCTCTTAGAAAATGGCCCACTGGAGTGCACATGTTTGAGATTTTTATGTTCACGTAAAGCCTTGACATGCTTCTTAAAGATATAGTGCACATCACTTGCACTCCGATCTACATCCTCCCTCTTTAAGAATTAGATCCTATGACACTATAAGTATACTGGTAGGCAGAAATCACCAGCACTTTTTTTCTGTCATGCATTTCACAGTGCTAAATACACAGATATATACAATCAAATCCACATTGCTGCGTATTTGATGCTAGGCTTTGATACTCACCCATGTCGAGTGATGTAAAATTGTGAATGAGATTTAGCAACTGCAACAGTCTCTTCAAAATGTTTGATCTGTGGAATGTTCTGGTCATTTTCTGGAATGGAATCAGGATTTTGAACACATTCTGGTATGGGAATAGTGACTGATTCACTTTTAGATTTGAAGTCTGCATCACAGAAACAGTGTTGTGATGGTAATGCTGATTCTGGTACAGGAAGAAGATATCTACAATTCCACCTATATCTCACACCTTCATAGTCTACTAGGTAAGATCTTGGTTCATCACAGATGCCTGTGATCTGTCCTATTCGATCAAAACCTTTCGTTGTCTGTATTCTTACCATCTCTCCTTCTCTCAACAGACAAAATAATCTGCTCAATTGGTCATAACTAGATTTCTGGATATTACGCCTCTTAAACAACTTTGCCTTGATGTTTTTTTATTCTTAGGATTAGGCTTCAACAGACCGGAATTAATGGGTAGCGTAGTTCTAGTTTACCTGGAATGTAGTCTTTGAGCAGGTGAGCCAAGAATATCGTCACAGGGTACATTTCTGAGATTAAGTATTTTCAAGAACACATCGGTATTATCATGCTTTGACATTTTAAGTAATTGCTTTGCACTCTGTACTGCATGTTCTGCTAGACCATTGGACTGAGGATATTCAGGACTACTAGTGATATGCACAAAGTCCCATTCTTTTGCAGATTTCTGAAACAACTGGCTAGTAAATTGAGTACCATAAGAACTTTGTGTGGACTACCATCAACTGAGAAATGATGTTTCAACTTAATAATAACAGCAGTGGATGTTAGGTTAAGTAGTATATCAATCTCAAACCAATTTGAAGAAGAGTCTACCAAAGCCAAATAGTGTTGATTGTTCTACTCAGATATCAGTTGCGACAATTGACCAAGGTAGTTCAGGAACTGGACTTAGCTGAAGTGGTTCTCTTTGCAAATGCGGTCTAGTACTATTGCATGCTAAGCAAGAAGAAAGTACATTATCAACATCTTTTGGTAATGAAGGCCAAAACACTAATTCTCTGGCTCTTCTTTTACTGGAGATGGATCCTGAGTGCCCACAATGCAAAATCTGGATATACTCTTGTTGTAAGGAAGCAGGAACAACAGTTTTAGGACCTCTAAAAATAATGCCATCTTCCATCAATAATTCATCTCTGTAAGGAAAATAGGTTTGCACTTCAGGTGGTACACTAGATTGCTTTGACAGCCATCCAATATTAATGTAGTGATTGAGTTTCTGCAAAACTGAATCAGTCTGAGTGTGATCTCTTAATTCATCAAGTCTAGTGGTGGAAAAATTACACACTGACATCACATCAAAGTCAAAATTCTCTGTGTCTAGCTGTTCTGTAGTATTTCTGGGTGATCTGAATAAAATATCAGCCAGATAAAGCAATTTGCCTTTTGTGTAGAACATTTTGCAATTTAAGCATCATTCTCTGTAATCTCACTGGAACAGAATGCATAGGCTTCTTTAAAATAGTATCTAGAGGTTGGTGGTCAGTTTCAATCTGTATAGCTCAACCATAAATATAATCATGAAACTTTGAACATGCAAATACTATTGCCAAAAGCTCTTTCTCAATCTGAGCATACTGCATCTCAGTTTGGGTTAGGGTTCTAGATACATAGGCTACTGCTCTGCCCTCTTGAAGTATGACTGCACCAAGACCAAATTTTGAAGCATCACAGCACAGAGTAACAGATTTGTTCATGTCATAGTATATTAATGTAGGTGGGGTGGCAATTTTCTGCTTAAAGTCTTCAAATGCCATCTCGTGCTGTCCCAACCATGACCATGCAACATTTTTGCATGTTACCTTTCTTAAAGGTGCTGTCAACTCACTGAAGTCTGGGATAAACTTGCCTAAATAGTTGAACAAGCCTAGAAAATGTTGTAGAGTTTGTACATTATCTGGTGCTGACATTTCAAGAATAGTGCTTTCCTTGGTCGGATCTAGTCTCAGGCCTGTATTTGTGAACAAGTGACCAGCGTAATTAACTTCTGGAAGTCTTAATTTATACTTCAGGGGATTGAGCTTCAAGTGCTCTATCTAGAACTTTCTTTAGGCTTTTGTCATGCTCTGCTTCGACATTGCCTCCAACCAATAAATGATCTACTCTTATGACATAAGGATAACCCGAAAAAAATTTGCTCCATTGCATGCTGAAAGACTTCACTTGCAGAATTTATTCCAAATGGCATCCTTAGGAATCTCTATCTGCCAAATGGAGTACCAAAAGTAGTTAGAAATGAAGATTTGCGATCAAGCATTACTTGCTAAAATGAACTTTTTGCATCCAAGACAGAGAAGACAGTGGCATTCAGTATTAGAGCTGCAACTTCTTCATCTGTATGCATTGGATGATATGGTCTCCAATGCTTTGTTCAGATCTCTTGGGTCAATACATATTCTGATTTTGTCTTAGTCTTTTTTGCGAGCTGCTACCATAGACGATACTCATTCAGTTGGTTCTGTGACTGGACAAATCACACCTTGCTGCACCATTTTATCCAGCTGAGCTTTAACTTTGTCCTGGATAGCTGTCGGAACTCTTCTTGCTGATCTGACTACTGGAGTGACCTCTGGGTCTAACTTCATGAAATACACAACTGGAAGTTTGCCCAACTTGTCATCGAAAACATCAGCATATTCTGAGAAAATGTCTTCTGAAAAGTTAGAACTTGGAAATGCACTTACATGATGAATTTATTTAGCAAAAGAAAGCAGATTCATTCTCAAACTATCTGTGAGATGCAGTAAAGATTGCACTGGCCTTCTGACTATGTGGAATAGCAGGTTGTAACAGTTCTTAGCCAAATAACATGAAATCATCACTGAACTTTTGGTTTGAATTTCTTCACCTCCATAAGCAACAAGTCTCACACTACTGACTACACCGAGTCGTTTGTTAGTTCTCACTTTAGCAAATGTGTCTGCTGATATAACACTACACTTTGAACCAGTGTTTACTTTAAGCACTGTGGATTTTCCATTAATCTGGACAGTACAAAATACTTTGTTTCTTGTTGATAAATTCACTGCATCAGCTCTTTCATCAAGCACAGATACACCATCAACATAGAACGCTGACTGCTTCGACTCTACTTGATCAACTTGCTTTTTTGTGTGATCTTTCTTTACAACTGTGTTAGGCTTACTAGATCTATAAAACTTTAGCAAATGGTTCCATTTTTTACAGTTATAACATTGCTGACCAAATGCTAAGCACTTCCCTCTTTTAGACTCACGATTTGCACCACAGTTATGACAGTTGACAATAAAGTTAGACTTGGATTTTGCTGATTCATGCTTGTACTGTAATGAGCTGGAGTAAGCTCCCTTTTTAGAATTTGCTGGAAAGCTGTGCATCTTCCTTGGAAACCCTATAGCTGCCACGTGTTTGGGCCTACTTTTATTTGCTGCATGTTGTATATTGCATATTGTCTACATTCACTCTAGAGCCAACTGAAGCCATGTTGTTGTCACTTGCAAGCATGTGGGTATGTTTTTTCTGGCACCTCATGGATTTGACAAATCTCTATGGCTTTGCTTAATGTTAAATCACTGTCACAAAGTAAAATCTTTCTCGCAGCAGCACTGTTAATACCATATACAAGCCTATCCTTTATCAGCTCATCTTTTAAGTCACCAAACTAACACATTTTAGTTCTGTTTCTCAGGTCAGTTATATAAGCTGCAAATGTTTCCTCTGATTTCTGATCTCTCGTATAAAACAAATGCCTCTCAAGTCTTTTGGCTTTTCCCGGTTAGGGTTCGCCACAGAGGATCACTGGTCCACTAATGACTGGCAGTGAATTTTTATGGTGCCGAGTTACCAGCTCGGCACCCAACCTTCAAAGAAGGAGCACCCGCATGCACTTATTTGCACGTCTTTAATGTTCACTCAACCACGGGGAAGACATGCAGACTCTGCACAGAAGGCACTCCAGTTGAGAATCGAACCAGAGATCCTCGTGATGTGAGGAAACAACACTAACCACTGCACCACAGCGCACATAAAACAAATACCTCTCCAGTGTAATATTTGTCTTGGGGTTACACATCTCTCTGAACTTGCGCTTCAAACATTCGGAGTCTTCCCTTGATTCAGCTTGCACAACAACATGACAGTTTTCTCCTTCTCCATCATATACTGCAGGTGCATACACAAATGAATGCTCTATGGCCTCTGACCCAGCTAGGTTTAGCAAAATGAATGCCCAGGTGCATGCATCTATCTGCATAAGCTGCTTGTATAAAAATTTTGCATTCTTGCTCATATATTCACCAGTTCTCAGCAATATTCTGATCAAATACAAGTGGTAGGGGTTTTCAAAATCCGTCTTCCATATTTACACATACCAGTGAAGGGTTTTGCAAATAAGCTTAAACATATACACATGCACATATGCGAGAAACATATGCCAGTATTTGTAACTTTGTCCAATGCCTTTGTGCTTTAGAATTTATACTTTTTGGGCTTTCAAAATAATGCTAATAGACCAACTCTTAGTACCTTTGAATAACTAGACTTTGCGAAATAAACTTCTCAGGCACTGTAATACTTTTGTAATGTCGTCTTTTTGCAAGAAATCACCTCTTATCAGTGTAAGAAACATATAAAATAACTTCACAATGTGAATAAATCGAACTTCTCTTTGCCTTAAACTCAATAACTTTTCAAAGTAATTGCACTTTGCGAATAACTGCATACAGCACACTGAAATGTCCCCAAAATGGCTGTACCATGCTAGGCAATTCTCTACAGTGCAAGAAACACTCTGCAATGGCTGCAGTTTGTGAATAGACACACCCAGCACAAGAAACATTTTGAAATGGCTATACTTTGACTGTATTTCATGTAATACTTGCACTTAAAATACATGCACAGTAATAAGCGCACACACACACTCTAAGCACGTTTACACACTTTGAGATACTTCAAATAACTTTAGTTCTGCCCTTGATACAATACAAAGTCATAGAGCCAGATTCACAAAGGCTTGCACAGTGTCTAATAGTAGAGTAAGACTCCATGCAGCCAAAATGTCTGCCGAGCGATCCAGAAACAGCTGGCAGGGGTGTTCAAGAGAGCTCCTAAAACTCCTCTTACACGGACAGGGCTAGGTTATGCAAATTACCTCATTTGCTGCAGAAAGTTATGCAAATGAGGTAAATTTGCAATCCAGGAAACCCTAACCTGTCCGAGTAAGAATAGTGTTATGTGCAGAAATGTACTCGGTTGTCAACTGAGTACCGTTCTGCAAATAGCAATACGGAGCCGTGACAGCTCCAAATAAAGGATGCATCCAGTTGAGGAAGCATGCCAATGGCCAAATATATGGCCATTGGCAATTCTACCCGTTGCGAAAAAAAAATATATATATATTTTTTTACCTCGATCTCCAAAGTTTAAGCGTAGCGCAGTGTCGCACAAAAGTGCTGCGCTGTAAAAACCCAAAAAAATAAAAAATAAAAGCCAAAAATAGGCATTTTATTATAAATATACATCAGCCATGTAAGTGAATGCCAGGCTGCAGACAACATGGCTACTGAGTAGAGGTTGCTAAGGGGGGAAGCTCAGTCTAAGAGATGTAACCAAGCATTAGTAGGCAATCCTATGCAAATTAGGGTAAGGATAGTGAATCCCAATTTCACATGGCAAATGAGCAAAGTCCGTGGAGTGTAAGAGTAGGATAAGGGGAGTATCAGAGTAGAAGATAGGTGACATCATGAGGGGGGTATGTATGAAAGAATGTAAGCTCATTGGAACAGAGTGGCATGTGTTTGCTGTCAGTTACCCATCACTGGAAGAGGCGTGTCAACAGGTATCATAGCTAAAGGCAAGAAATTGAAGGTGTATGACGTGGACAACACTAAAGTTTCTTGTAGAAGTGCCTGCAATGTGTATGCGCTCGTGTGCGTGCCTGTAAAACCAAGTAAGACTGTGTGCATGCGTGTGCACCTGTGTACATGTGTCTCAGCTGGAGTAAGCAAGTGTAAGGTTGTTGAAACCTGTGTAAGTGCATTTGCGCCTGTGTGCGCGCGTTTAAGCCGGAGTCAGCAAGTGTTAGGCTGTGTAAGCATGTGTGTGCGCGTGTGAGCTGGTGTGCGCGTGTTTGCGCTTGTTTGCACGGCACTGCCCCCTGTGGAAACAGAAAGGGAAAAGAAAGCACAACAAATAGTAGGAAGTTAACCAAGGAGAAGTAGCAGAGCTAGCAGGTGAAAACAATCAGAATCAGCCAATTACACAAGCAGTACACTAGCCCAGCCCAGCCCAGCACTTAAAACTCTGCAAACAACTTTCCCCTGTGTTTTTCTCAGAGACACTGCAACACTGCAGTAAGCTAATAGAAGTGAAAACTGAAAAAGCTTTACTGAGACAAAGAAATGTTAGGGGCTGCCATTGCTGTTATAAGGCGACATATGCAACATGCTGAGGGTGGTGACAATGCGAATGCTGCTGAGCAACCCACAGTGAGGAGATGGAGAAGAGTGTACAGGCCCAGGGTAACCTACCAGGGGCTACATGAGCTGGAGATAGTGGAGCACTATAGAGTGGACAGAGACCTCATGCAACAAATTGTTGAGCTGTGCAGGCCATGCCTCACACACAGAACCAACAAAGGGGAACCCATTCCAGTGGAAACCAAGGTATGTGTTGGCCTAAGAATACTAGCAGCAGGTACCTTCCAGAGAGCAACTGGTGATATGATGGGGATTTCACAGGCATTAGCATCCAGGGTACTGCACCAGTTCCTGAATGCCATGTCAGCACATGTCGGTGATCATGTATAGTTCCCCAATTCCTGTGAGGTATTGGCCAGCAATATGTGTCTTTTCCAGCAAATAGCGGAATACCCTGAGGTAGTGGGTGCAATAGACTGCACGCACATATGCATCAAAGCACCAGCTGGTGAGCGGGGTAGGGTCTACTTTAACCGCAAGGGTTTCCCCTCCATCAACTGCCAGGTCGTGTGTGATGCCCAGGGCATAATAATGAATTTGTGTGCTGGCTGCCCTGTAAGCTACCATGATTCCCATATCTGGCATCTGACACAGCTGTACCAGACATTTGCCAATGGGGGCATCCCTCATGGTCACCTAGTGGGGGATGCTGGATATGCACTGGAGCCGTGGCTGATGACACCCATCAGAAATGCACACACACCTGAACAGGAACGCCATAATAAGGCACATGCACAAACACAAAATGTAATTGAGTGTGTGTTTGGGCTGCTCAAGTCACGGTTCCAGTGCCTGGACACATCTGGTGGAGCCTTGCAGTACTCACCAACTACATGTACCCAAATAGTCATGGTATGTGCTATGCTACATAATATTATACTGTGAAAACAGCTGCAGCAGGAGCAGCATAGGGCTTGGCCAAACATCCCCCCACCATTGCCAAGGCCATCACAGGCAGAGCATGACTCGGAGGAGGAACAACCTGAGCCTGCCCCAGTAGGTAGAAGGAGGCATGCCCAGTATGCTTTGGCCTTGGTAAAGAGGCAACGCATAGCATATACACTGGCTCAGTAGGAACCCTGGAAATTATACCTCTCTCTGACTCGCACATATAGTAAAAGGGATGCCCAACTTGACACTACCTGTTTTCAAACATGTATAGGGAGTGTAATATGTGCATCCGACATAGGCAGCCCTGCAGCACCACCTGAGGCATGATTGCCATGTTTTAAGCAGTATAAAGCAGTGCTAAACAGCTTTTACCACTATTTAGTATATGTAAACAAAATTGCACACACTAAGTAGCACAACTTTGGGCAATGTTGAGCAATATTGGGCAGCGTTCATCAATGTTGGTTAACGTTGAGCAATGTTGTGCAGGTTTGGTCAAAGTTGGGCATAGTTGAGCAAAAGCAGGTAAACATGGTCATATTTGCTTTACTGTTCCTTAAGCAGTCTGGTCTGCCCAGTATGAAAATATGAAGCAGTGACAGCCCTCAAACCCAGGATACTGTGCACTATAGTCACAGTACTGAACCACTAAACCATGACAGTATTTCACTGGTCAGCCTGTATGAAGAAATGTTGATGAGTCTATGCAACATGTCTCCTGGAAACCCCGCAGGCACAGCATAATCCCTGTAGAGTTATGACACAAAGGTGAGCCCTGCAGTAAAAATTCAACTCGATTTACAAAACACATATAGTATAAATGTTAATATTGAGTGTGTTCACACACGTCAACAAATGTAGTGGACTTCACACAGCAACATACTGAAAGTTCACACTGGGCATGCTCACACACTTGAATAAATGCGGCAAATGTCAGCCAACAACATACTGAAAGTCCAAATTGGGCATGCTCACACACTTAGACCATGTCTGAGTACAGCAGTGGGCCACACATATCAGGCAGTTGCATGTGTTAACCCAGGAACCTCTCACAATTCACCAATCCTGACTTGTGCACACAGTGATATGACAACAGACACATATATAATATATTAGAAACCTGCCATAATCAAATATGTACTACAGATACTTAGGTTGGTCATAGAAAGTTGAAAAGCAAAGAAGAAAAAACAAAACAAAATCAGTATCATCAATAAACAATGTGCACTCCAAACACTATCCAATCCAGGTCATTGAAAGATTATCTGCTAAAGAGTCCAGACAGAACCATGACACTTCCTTCAGCTATGTCATAAATAGCAATGTACACTCATATATGTCCTGTGTCAGGGCCAACTGTAAATGACTGACAATGCCAACATCCTATCAGACATACATACATACCCACCTCCCACGGACAAAAGGCCCACTCATCATACCAGGAGATATCACATGTAGAATGGGCAAACAGCTCCTTCCAAAGCTGAAAACATTGTGCCCCTATATGTGTCATAAGTGAACTGCAGAACAAACAGACTCTGCACCCGAACAGTCTGTTGGGCCTCACCCTCTCTACAGGATATGAAACTGTTGAATGGGTTACAGCAACATATGGCACACTACACAAATGTTGGTGCACAACAGACCATGGGAACTATAGTCTTATAAGCCGATGAAGTCTGATCTGCAAGGCCATGGAGTCCATCATGATTGAAGTCAGAAACAGAGCTATTGGAAGCCTATAAACACACAACCCTACCAACTTCGGACTGTTCATGGGCAGATCATGTTTCCCAAACCTGCTAGACTGTTTGCAAGGCAGCCACCCAGGACATACATCAATGAAATGAGCTACACACGTCAAACATACACTTTGAATAGGCCTTTCCCAACATCCCAGACACATTTCGTATCCACAAAATCAACAACTTGTGCATAAATATGTATTGTCATCGGATGGATTGGCAACTGTGCCACAGGTAGATCACACAAGGTAAGAATTGTGGAGCCCTGTTCAAGCTGGTAACACCTGCTGTCCCCCATGTCTCAGTCCTGGGATTGCATAAAACTAAGTGCACACACAGTACCATGTCTAGTCTGATGATGTCAGCATCCCACAAATATAGCAGTGGAAATGCAAACTCCAGTAAAGCATATAGCACGTCATGTTAATGCGTATCTTTCCAGTTTCATAACATAGTTAGGTAGGGGTTTGAATCCTGCAATTGCTGAGTGTGTGTGTGGGGGTGTGTGTATGTTTGCATGAATTCCTTTTAGAGTATTGCCCTTTTTGGAGACTAGAAAAACACCTTAAAAGTGTTATATTCCTGTTTGTCAAGTCTGATGATGTCAGCATCCTACAAATATAGCAGTGGAAATGAAAACTCCCAGTAAAGCATATAGCACGTCGTGTTAATGCATATTTCTGTAGAATAATAGCATAATTAGGTAGGGGTTTGAATCCTGCAATTGCTGAGAGTGGGTGTGAATTCCTTTGTGAGTATTGCCCTTTTTGGAGACTAGGAAAATACCTTAAAAGTGTTATATTCCTGTTTGGCAAGTCTGATGATGTCAGCATCCTACAAATATAGCAGTGGAAATGAAAACTTGCTTGTACCTAAGAGGGCTATATGCCAAACAGGAGTGGTCCCATGAATGGGTGGCGGTCAATACCACTGGTTACTGGTATAGTATAGTACCGGATGGATCCAAACGCTACTGAGTTACCTACATCTGTGTGTCAGTTGTTAAGACAATGATTGGTTATAGTCAGGCTGTTGAGGTTGTGTACACTACCAGAATGCAAACCAATGGCAGATAGTAACAGTATCACCCACAGCATAGTGTCAAACCATGTCATACAAACATGTCTACCCAAGTTAAAACATATGTGTATTAAAATGCATACTGGCCATCAATAGAAACAATGAAGTCTTGACACTGTTTAATACAGGGCATGTCACCCTTCCCATATGTCCACTATGCATGTACATGCAGACAGTGCACCTCCACCATGGTAACAAATGTACAGCTGCAAATTTGTACTGCACACATCACACACGTACTGTCCACTCACCAACACATGCTGCCAAAACTACACACATCAGCCAAGTGGCACATGGGCGGACAATACATTTTTGGAATTTACACTGTTGTAAACAATACTACATTGATAATCATAGCTTTAATGCATCATGCCTGCTCAGATATACCTACAGGGATATCATTACACTGTACTGTTGACAACATGCTAACATTACTGCACTGTTATAAAGTCACCCTGTGCATCAGCACCATGTTAGCCTGTTCCAGCATCAATGTTACAGAAGACAGGAGGCAGCACAGTTTCATTATATGCACAGGGTGTGTTGTTGGTTTGCCAGAGCCCGACATTGACCCATCCAATCAACATGTGTGTGTGTGTGTGAGGGACAACAGTACAGCATGGGTCAATGTTGATGTAATGTGTGTGTATGTGTTAGCCCTAGGTGATTAGATTATGTGTGTGTGTCTGCATGCACACAGTTCCACCATGTGGCTGCCATATACGGGAGGTTGTGGGACAGCCACAGACTGTACCTGCCAGGCTGTACAGATCACCGTCTCTGGCCATGGACACAGTACCTGTGCATGGCAGGGGTGCAATGCACAGTATCGGGTACTAAGCCAGACTGGGTACTATCATCAAAGGCAGAGGGATGTCGACTGGACCCATGCCCCTGCTGGGACTGGCCAGAGCCACATGCACGTGGTCTTCTATGATGTTCTATTGACAGCCCTGCTCCAACATTGCTGGGGCTGGTATTGCCACTACGGGAATGGCTGTGACTTGTGTGTCATCTGCGACGACTGCCACACAATGATGTTGCTGGCATACATCCATGTCGTCTCGGCCATCCTGCACTGTCCTGGCACATGGACATTACATTGCGGAGGACATCTAATGTCTCCCCCTAGCGTCTATCAATGACCTCGGTGTAGTGACACACTGCACCTGCAAGGTCACGGATACTGTCATTGATAGCGGTGTTATGGGCCCTCTGCGACCTCAGTCTCTGTCTGGTGTACCGTTCCATATGTGCCTGTGCCTGTATTACAGCCCGGAACATACCTGAGGTTGTAAGACCTGTGGGGGCACATCTGCCAGGGGCATTATGACCAGCAGTGCTCCCATGAGAACCCCTGGACATCCGCCTATGTGGTACCATTGCAGGAATCTGGGTATGGCTGCTGTGCGGGCTTGCATGTGCCATAGATACCACACTATCCTGGTCAATGCCTACTGTATGCTGTCCCTCAGCTTAGGCCATTGGTGATGAGGGATGTATTGGCAGTATGAATGTGTGCATAGATGGTGTAGAAAGCTGTGTACTGTTGATTGGCAGAACAACCACAGACCCTGTCAAACCTGCCTGAGCCACAACACATGTTTCATTATCTCCACTATTTTTGGCAGTGTCTTCAGGTTCCCTGCTGCACTTAACCAACACGACCTCAGCACCTGTGAGAGGGAGACAGGAAACACACTTTACAATCTGTACATGATGTTAGCACACATGCACACAGGCACACATGCACACATGCACACATGCACACATGAACATCTGCATACATGCACACATGAACACATGAACACATGCACACATGCACACATGCACACATGCACATATGCACACATGAACACATGCACAGATGAACACAAATACACTACTCACTAAAGTAGACACACACACAAACACACACACACGCACACACACACACACACACACACACACACACACACACACACACACACACACACACACACACACACACACACCAACAGCAATCCAGAACATACCCATTAGTGGTTGATGGTGGAGTATAGTATCACAAGCCAAAGAGTCCTATCACATGTGTCAGCATGCAAGATGTGTGTTGCTCAACAGCATGCAGTGTGAGTGTAGAGAGTCCTTGTTAAAAACAGTATACATGTGTTTGATGCATGTGTGTTGTTCAATGATAGGCCTCACCCTGGAACACAATGTGTACATGGACACAACATTGCTGTGCAAGTATTAAATGCTTTTCAATGTCCTGTGTACCATCACTCACAGGTATACATACCATGGCTGGATGCACACAACTGTCAGGTGTATAGCAATGAATGCTATGTGTTGTACTGTAGTTACTGTAACTGGATGTAGTTTAGTACCATGAGCCATCATTAGGCAGCATCATGTGGTCACTCAAGGCCACTAATGTGTGCCACACTGGCAACTATCTTGCTGCACCTGAACTGCAGCACTTTGGCTACATTAACAATTTCACAGTCAGTTATTACATGGGTATGTAAGGTATTCAGTAGGGAGCATTGCCTAACATGAATGCCTTGCTTGTTGAAGAGTTTTGCAATGCCCCATGATAGGCCTCTACCCCTCAGGTATAGTATGTGTGCTGTGTGGATGACATTTGGGATACTGGAGTCTGACCTTACAGCAGGTGTCTACATACGCCATGTGTATCATATTGACACATACTGCGTATGACAAGGTGGTGTATGTTGTGTGCACCAAGAAAGGAGGGGGGTATCCATATTCATCAAGGACACCCACACCTCAAGACTGGTGGCAACGCACGATGCATCGGAGACCATCCAGGTGCAATTAACCATAGGCAAGACTGCTCTGCAAATTGTAGCATGTTACAGGCCACCCTCACAAACTCAGGAACCTCACATGGCCTTCCTGAAAACACTAGAGGGGATAAATGTATCACCAAACACCATCATACTAGGTGACTTCAATTACCCTAATATAGACTGGGGACACTACTCAAGCCCAAACACCCTAGCCCAAAAGTTCCTGGAATTCATAAACTCAAATGCCATGGAACAACTAGTCACCATCCCCACAAGAGGAGAAAACATACTTGATCTCATCATCACGAACATGGGAGCACAATGTTCAACACCGGAAGTCAGATCACAAACTAATCTCGCTGGAGGTCCTCATCCCACCCCCACCTGAAATAAAAAAGACCACAGTAAAGAACTTCTCGAAAGCCGACTTCACACTTCTAAAGACTAGTGTGGTCTCCTTTAAGGCCCCGAGCCATGGAAAACAGTACTCAAGCCGATGAATCACTTACAAATGCCTTCTACCAGCACCTGCAGGACTGCATGGATAAGGCAATCCCAAGCAAAACAAAGACTCTTTGTACCAAAGGCAAGCGTCCAGTCTGGTGGACCCCAGCCATAAACAAACTCTACAACAAAAGGAGGAAGCTACTACAAGATAGAGCAAAATCCTTAAAAGGTAAGACACCCTTGATCACTATAAGTAAAAACTAAGAGCTCTCATAAAATCATCCAAAGCAAATTTTGAGAGAAAAATAGCTAAAGACTCAAAAGACAATCATAAGGCCTTCTTTAGCTATGTTAGAAACCTGGGAGGAAACTCCCAGATATGCTCAGAACTAGTTCAAAATGATGTGAAGATTACTGATCCTACAGACATTGCCAACATACTGGCTGACAGGTTCAGTGCAAACTTCTCCCCTCCCCAAAGGAGATATCTATACCAAGCGATTGCAGCCCCCAAACATCTCCAACGCCCAAGTGAGAACTGCTCTCTCCAAAGCAAAAACACAGCATCCATGGGACCTGATGGTGTCCCCGGCTGTGTGCTCCACGAACTCAACGAGGAATTAAACCCACAGCTAGGACAGCTGTTTAATCATAGTCTTACCTCTGGATACGCACCCAGGGTGGTGCACTGCAACTGTGGTCCCACTTCACAAAGGCGGTGCCTCCACCGACCCTGGAAATTACCGGCCCATTAGCTTGACAAGCCTTATCTGCAAAGCCATGGAGAGGATCATAATGGACCTCATAAATAAAGACATAGGGAATTTGCAGACTTTGGATCCATCCCAGTTTGGCTTTGTCAAAGGCAGATCATGCCTTCTAAACTTGGTTGACTTTTTCGAAACAGTCACCAAAGCCATTGATGAGGGAAAGGCAGTCCATACAGCCTACCTCGATCTGGCGAAGGCCTTCGATACAATACCCCACACGGGTATCATTGAAAAACTCATCAGCTAGAATGTTAACCCATACATCACAAGATGGGTTGCAAACTGGCTGAGTAACAGAACCCACAGGGTCAGAGTTGCTGGCGCCATGTCAGACTCAAAGCCTGTCACAAGTGGTGTACCACAGGGCTCAGTTCTGGGCCCACTCTTGTTTGGCATCTACTTTTCCGAAGTACAAGCAAACACAGGAGGGTTATGGCTGACAAAGTTTGCAGATGACTGCAAACTGGGCGCCATAGTAGAAAACACATCTGACACAGATATCCTTCAGAAGGGTCTCACAGAAACGGATAACTGGTGCCAGAGCCATGGCCTAAAGTTAAATGCCAAAAAGTGCATAGTCATACCCTTCGGGAAAAACAAGGTTACCCCTAGCTACCAAATAGGTGGCAATCCACTGAGCACAGAAGAAGTTATCAGGGACCTGGGGACCCAGGTTGATAGTAGTCTGTCATTCGACACCCATGTAGCTAAAGTAGTTAGGAAGACCTTCTACATTGCCCACCTTATCCTGAAGGGATTCTCATCTAGATCAAGGGAGGTCATAGTCTCCCTATACTCATCACTCATCAGACCAATGATTGAGTACAATGTCCTATTCGAATGTATCTGACCTGACACTTGCAGCAGCTGGAGAGGCCACAAAAGTTCCTCACCAAAAGGATAAAGGGTCTCAAACATCTGTCCTATGCTGCCCAACTGAAAGAACTCCAGCTCTATTCAGTCGCCAGCTTGCTCAGAGGTGACCTTTGCCTAACATACAAGGCCATGTCAAACCCAGATTTGATGAATATGCTGCACCTCAAAAATCTAGATCCATCAGAGCCACAAGGCGGAGACTTAAACCTCGACACGGCTATTAATAGGGCGTGCTGGAGGGATAGATTCATCACCCAAAGACTCCCTATGCTGTGGAATAAAATCCCGGTATATGTGAGGCAGAGCACCTCGCTGGCCTTGTTCAAGAGAAATCTTGACCAATGGATGGGAGATCGCAGGTATACCCCAGGGATTACCTCAGTGTCACTGCTCGACAGAGGCACAGCAAAATAATGGGTATCGTTCCCCATACTAAAGGGGTGGCGTAAGCCACAAAACTATGGGCTAGGCTTGTAAATGCCCTCGGGCAGATAGCCTAGTATGAACCTATGAACCTATGAACCTATGTGTTTTGATTCTGCCTATACAATGTCCACTACAGTGTATCACAATTGTTTGGGATGCTCTGTATATAGCATTTGTTTGAGGCAGCCACTCATGCTACTGGGATGTGCATAGCCCCACAGAAAATTTGCAGAGCATGCATTATGTGTAGGTGTTGTACATGTGTATATGGCCTAAAACCCACCTATGACATGCACATGTTATTTGCCATATAAAATGTAAAACACTCACCAGCATAGGTCTGCTTTCTTGCTGTCACACCAGAGGGACCTACAAGGATGTGAGACAGTTTGTCGGTGTCAACAACTGTGGCATTCCTGCTGTGACTTTGCAATTTTACAGTAGTACAACTGTTGACAGTCACAGACATACAGATTATGTTCAAAATTATCAGTATTGTACAACACCAGGCTCCACATCTTCCAAATACACAGTACACATCTGACATATGCATGTTCTAACAATCGAGCTTACAGTAGTCTACAGATATGGCATGTTACCTGCATGCTCGGAGTCACCTTGCTGGGTGACTCCGGCCTCCGTGATGACACATGGTTGTTGTAGTGGTTGTCAAAAGTGCCAAAGTACTGCAAGCAGACAATCCAAAAGGAAAAAACACTTTAATGACAAAACACAGCAGAGCTTTCGGACATAGTCATTCTTCAATACTACAAACTTATAAAATTTCTTTCATCGTATATACAGGCCCAAAGTAGTCAAGTGGTTAGCAGCCCAAAAATCACATGACCATAAGTATCACTCAATAAGGCAAAGTTAAAACAACACAGATAGCAATGATTCTATAGTACAAAAAAAAAAAAAAAAAAAAAAAAAAAAACATTAAATAATTTAAAATTCAGCTTGCTAATATGATTAATAATCAGTTACACATAAAATTCATATTGTAGAAACAATATACATAATTATAAATTCAATCTACTGAGCTTAACCAAAATTGGTTTAAGGCTCAGCATACTGTTCAAGCCAGGAGACGGTCACCAGCAAACCTTAAAATCCACTCATATTCTTTAATTTCTAAGAAGTTATTTATATCACCACCTCTTGGGGAGGGGGAAACAATGTCAATAACCCTGAATTTAAAAACATGATCTTGTCCACAATCTAACATATGCTTATATAAAGCATTTGTTTCGACACATCTTCTAATTTCAGACTTATGCTCTGTAATCCTCTCTTTCAACCTACGAGTGGTTTTGCCTACATAAAAAGATTTGCATAACACACAGGCAGCCAAATACACTATATGTGTTGTGTGACAAGTAGCTGAAACATAAAATTTAAAAGTTTTCCCTGTTACTGGATGAACAAAAAGGTCACTCCCTGTGTCAAAAATATCTCCACAGCATGAACAATTGTGGCATTTACATGTACCATACTTAGAGGAAAGCGTTTTCACAATGTTGGTAGAAAATCCTTATAACATAATGAATTATTTAAAGTTCTCATGTTCCTATAGGCAAATAAAGGTCTATCACCCAATAAGGCCTTTAGTTCATTTGAAGCCATTAGTATCAACCAGTTCTTAAATATTATTTGCTTTATGGATGGTGTTGTAAGACTATATGCAGTTACATATCTAGTCACATCCATATGCACATTCGTACTATTCATAGGTAAGGCATCTGACTCCAGTGGGTCAGATAGGAAGGTAGGAGCAAACTTAGTCTTCCTCTCCTGCATCACCTTATCTTTCTCCACAGAGAGTAGGACGTTATCATATCCACTAGCAGAAAAATCCGCTAACATATCCTTTAATTGTAACTTAAAACAGCAGTCATCAGTGTTAAGCCTACTCAACCTTCCTAACTGGGACCTCACAATACCTTTAAAGATGTGTGGTGCATGCATGCTATGAAAGTGGGTGTATCTACCAGCACACACATCCTTTCTATGTGACTTAGTATTCATATGTCCATCCTTAAATATAACTTCTACATCCAAAAACACAATTTCAGTCTTGGAACAGCTCATTTTAAACTTTAGAAAGGAAGAAGCTCTATTCAAATAGTCCAAAAACATATTCAATATATCCAAGCTGCCCTTCCAAAGTAGGAAACAATCGTCTACAAAACGTTGGAAAAATCTAATATGTTGTCTATAAGGGTTTAGATCACTCAAAATATGCTTACTTTCCCACTGGTAGAGCACTAGGTTAGCATAGGTGTTGGCTATGGAAGTACCCATAGCCACACCAGTGAGCTGAAGGCGTAAGTTCATTAAAGAGGAAAACATTATTCTTTAAAACCACATCTAGAAGGCTACACCACGTTTCTATTTTACCATAATCAGGGTTTGGACATGAAGTCAAAAATCTCTCAAAAGGTCAATCCCATCATCATTCGGTATGACCGTGAAAAGAGACAATGTCCAGAGTTACCAAATAATACTCATTATTCATCATTTGTTCCTTCTCAGTGTCATAGCTTACTCGTAACTTCTGTAAAAAATCAAATGTGTCACGTAGAAATGAATCACAATTATTCAAAAAGGTTGTAACTGACCATGTAAATAAACTGACAGGGGTTCGTCACCCAACCTGCTCCTGAGACGATGGGTCTCATAGGTGGATCCATGATTGACTTATGGATCTTAGGTATTCCATATAGGCGGGTGTCACAGGACAAGGAACTGTTAAATAATTAAATAAATCAAGATCTATCTGACCCTGCAGCTGTAAGTCATAGATGACCATATTAACATACGATATACATTTTTTTACATCCATGCCAGTGATGCGTTTAAAAGCAGTAGTATCCTCCAGCAAACAGGACATAGTATCTAAGTATTTGTCACGTTCCATGAGCACCACTACCCCTCCCTTATCAGCTTGTTTAATTATTATTTATTTACAGGAGCACAGATCTTTAAATGCTTTAAACTCATCCAGTGTCAGGTTGTACTCATTCCTTTTACTCTTATTACTACTCTCATACAATTGCCTAATTTGTACTTCACACAAATCATGAAAAGCCTTCACTATTGGTACAGCAATAGGTATAAAAGTACTGGGCTTAAAGCCTCTTTCTACTATAGATGATTGACCAAACAACAACTTTAAGTTTAACATTCTGGTGAATTTTTTCAAGTCAGTTAGTGCAGACACCAGGTCATTTCCACCTGAAGGAATAAAGTTAAGCCCCTTTGAAAGTACTTATATATGGGCTTCTTGTAGCTGGAACGTTGATAAATTCAACATACCTTTAATTATTTTCGGCCCATCTTGGCTGTACCTAAAGGGCTGTTGAGCTTCCTTTTATTAGATGCCTCTGAGCGTACAACTGGGGAATTCCTCTGCATCGTCGGTCGTTCTTTCACGGTTTCAGGTCGCTCCAGTGAAAAACGCTTTGAAGCAAAACTAAAAGTTAGTTGCTGTGATTTCCTCCCCACCTCATCATTTGTATTTCCAGGCGTTGTGATCACTCGCTTCGGTGTTACACAGGAATTAGAAGTCTCTGCCCCTATGGCTGGCGTTACGTGGGTCAAACCATTCGCAGATTCAGATGGGGGGGTTGTACTACATGCCTTTTATTCTGTTCATTAGAAACTGCATTAACGTCGCTAATATCGTCCAAAGTATCCAGGTTACTTCTTGTTTTGACTTTATGAGCGTACGAGTATTCATTTTTGGATCTATTGCTGTTATTTATAGGGACATTCTCCCTGGGCCAAGAGAAGATATTCCCTCTGCCAAAATCATTGATGTCGCGAACAAGTTTTCGTTTTTTAGTTGCTTCCATTCTGGCATCCAAAGTTTGTAGTCTCCCTACCATCTCATGAAATGGTTAGACATATTTGAAAAGATAGGCATAGCCAATATATCATTTTCAAGGGTACAAATATCTTTCTTCAGGTCTTCCTCTATAGATAAAAAATACTCATTCATGAGCAACATATAGTCCAAGCCTAATTGGATATTCAGCTGTTGCCACTTTTTTAGCAGCTCTGGGTATGCGTTCCCATATGAGGGCATTTTAAGAATACGTAGCCCTCTGGGAACAATCCCTCTGTCCATGTATGCTAAAAAACTAAAACGTTGCCATTGCAAACATTTAAAAGTGTTAGCCTTTCTTTCTAATGTTTGTAACACTTTGTTAAATTCAGAGACAGCATCTGTGTCAGGTACAGCAGGATCCACAATTACAGGATTCATTTCCTCAGCAAAAGTTAATAAAGGATTTGTCTCAACATTTATTAGAGACTTAACAGAAACAGTTACACTTGCCATATCAGACTAGCAGGCTGCAAGACGGACCTTGATGGTGGAAAATCCTCACGGCAAATATATAAAAAATATCAAAAGTGCCAAAGTACTGCAAGCAGACAATCCAAAAGGAAAAAACACTTTAATGACAAAACACAGCAGAGCTTTCGGACATAGTCTTTCTTCAATACTACAAACTTATAAAATTTCTTTCATCTTATATACAGGCCCAAAGTAGTCAAGTGGTTAGCAGCCCAAAAATCACATGACCATAAGTATCACTCAATAAGGCAAAGTTAAAACAACACAGATAGCAATGATTCTATAGTACAAAAAAAAAAATAAATAAATAATTTAAAATTCAGCTTGCTAATATGATTAATAATCAGTTACACATAAAATTCATATTATAAAATTCATATTGTAGAAACAATATACATAATTATAAATTCAATCTACTGAGCTTAACCAAAATTGGTTTAAGGCTCAGCATACTGTTCAAGCCAGGACAACGGTCACCAGCAAACCTTAAAATCCACTCATATTCTTTAATTTCTAAGAAGTTATTTATATCACCACCTCTTGGAGGGAAAACAATGTCAATAACCCTGAATTTAAAACATGATCTTGTCCACAATCTAACATATGCTTATATAAAGCATTTGTTTGACACATCTTCTAATTTCAGACTTATGCTCTGTAATCCTCTCTTTCAACCTACAGTTGTTTTGCCTACATAAAAAGATTTGCATAACACACAGGTAGCCAAATACACTATATGTGTTGTGTGACAAGTAGCTGAAACATAAAATTTAAAAGTTTTCCCTGTTACTGGATGAACAAAAAGGTCACTCCCTGTGTCAAAAATATCTCCACAGCATGAACAATTGTGGCATTTACATGTACCATACTTAGAGGAAAGCGTTTTCACAATGTTGGTAGAAAAATCCTTATAACATAATGAATTTTTTAAAGTTCTCATGTTCCTATAGGCAAATAAAGGTCTATCACCCAATAAGGCCTTTAGTTCATTTGAAGCCATTAGTATCAACCAGTTCTTAAATATTATTTGCTTTATGTAGGCAAAACCACTCGTAGGTTGAAAGAGAGGATTACAGAGCATAAGTCTGAAATTAGAAGATGTGTCGAAACAAATGCTTTATATAAGCATATGTTAGATTGTGGACAAGATCATGTTTTTAAATTCAGGGTTATTGACATTGTTTTCCCCTCCCCAAGAGGTGGTGATATAAATAACTTCTTAGAAATTAAAGAATATGAGTGGATTTTAAGGTTTGCTGGTGACCGTTCTCCTGGCTTGAACAGTATGCTGAGCCTTAAACCAATTTTGGTTAAGCTCAGTAGATTGAATTTATAATTATGTGTATTGTTTCTACAATATGAATTTTATAATATGAATTTTATGTGTAACTGATTATTAATCATATTAGCAAGCTGAATTTTAAATTATTTAATTTTTTTTTTTTTGTACTATAGAATCATTGCTATCTGTGTTGTTTTAACTTTGCCTTATTGAGTGATACTTATGGTCATGTGATTTTTGGGCTGCTAACCACTTGACTACTTTGGGCCTGTATATAAGATGAAAGAAATTTTATAAGTTTGTAGTATTGAAGAAGGACTATGTCCGAAAGCTCTGCTGTGTTTTGTCATTAAAGTGGTTTTTTCCTTTTGGGTTGTCTGTTGTAGTGGTTGGCCAGGAGGAGTTGAGTAGACTACCACCTATGTGGTAGTTCATGGGTACAGGGTTTTTAACAAAAGGGATGGCAATACATTTACAACATTGAGCTTGAGCGTACATATAAACATCCATTGGTGTACATATAGATTTACATGTAGGCGCATATACAGTCCACCTTTCATGCTGGGAATATCAATTATGCAAGGGTTGAGAGAGATACAGTTATGTAATAATTTTGCACAGCCTTGTGCAGAATGCATTGAGGGTATTCTCAGGCCATGTATCTTTAGCAGGACTCCCTGTCTGGAAGACTATAAACTTAGCAAAATCATACCCACAGCGTTTAAACACCACATGTCATATACCAGCACTGTATGCTGTATTGTTTGCCACACACTACAACCTACATGAAAATATGCACATAACAACCTTCACCAACATATATATGTCCACCCTTCACAAACAGTTGCAGTGTGTACCTTTCTCTATGCACATGTTAAGATGCTAATATATTTGACACATAAATATCTCTACATATGTGTGTGCCATACACACACAAGGTGCACACTGTTGTACGTCCGTAGACCTCACAGATGACCTGTTGGGCCTTGCTACAACATGAACAGTTGTCACATGTGTGCATGGCAGTAATATTACAGGGAGTATTTATAGCTGCTAATGCTACATTACTATACCAGTCTGGTACAGCAGTTGCCAATGCTAAGCTGCACATTATATGACTATCATGCATGTGTTACTCTGTCACATCCATGTTTATATAGCTGTTTGCACTACTCCCCCAGACAGCCGTTATACACAGTACTATACAGAACATTAGATGACATGATTGGATGTTTGACATTAAATGCTGAGCTACATATGTCACAGTTATGTCCCACTGCACACAGCTACACACTAATTTGTCCATGGCAGTAGTCATGCATGGCATCAGTGCATACATACCTACTGCTGCCACATATGCATGTTTCAAAGTATTTACAGTACTCTTCATAAACATCTACTACTTGCCGGTAATCACATTTGTGTCACATACCTGTTTGTCACTTTCACATCCGTCTGTTTTTCTGTTGTTTTTTTTGCCAATTTTTTTTTTTTTTGGTGTTGCCTAAGTAGAGATTGCTTCTACTTAATTCCCTTTCTTATTAATTAAGTTTTTTTTTTTTTTACTTAATTAATATATTTGGTGGCGGATTCACTAGAGTATTTTTACTCAATTAAACTTTTGTGTTATTAGATAATAACTACTATTTACTCATCCACAAGTTCTGTGAAGCTTTATCAGATGCAATGTAATGATTGCATGTGGGGATAGCAAGTACAGTCTGCTTTTATAGGTATCTGCGCATGTGCATGTGATGACCTCTGCATCAATTGGTGCCCAGCATTTGGTAAATGCATACAGCCTGCTGTGTGGTAATTGCAGTACTCACTGTCATAGCAACCCAATGCTATAAATTGCTAAGTTTTGTAGGTGTAGCCCTTTCAGATTTCCAGAGTGGGGCCCATGCTTGTTTGCTGTGTACACTGTTGTTTAAGTCAGAAGGTCAGTATACTTCTTATATCTGAAGTTAGAGGTGTAGACAGTGATGTACATGTTGTACTCAGACCTGACTGTTGCCACTTCCAGTACAGTGCTATCAGTGTAGAGTTTAACTCACCCCTACAAATGCTTACACAAGATATATGTGAGTATGTAGTTTCTTTTCTACTTATGTAATTGACTGCCACACAAAAATAGTTATTTAGAAGTATTCTTTTGACACATGCACTGTTTGTGGACTGTTATACTGTGTACATTGATGCACTTACTTCTGCAGGGTTTGTGTACTTTTTATTGTTGACATTAGCACAGGAGTCTCAGGTAAACTGGACAATTCCACTACTGAGGATGCCTACCTACATCCTTGGTTGACCCTAAACACATGTATATTTAAAATATGGGGGGGGGGTGCAGACATACAGAGAGCATTACGTCTTATTGTGTGAGTGTTATCTTATTGGACTTAATGGATTGGTGTGTACCTGTTGGTTTATCAAGGCAGGTGGTCTGTCTGCATAGGTCCCAACTGTGAACCTATCCAGATAGTAGCCAGATGGTAGCCTGTTATTCTTTGTCTGTGCAACCCACAGATGTTTTCAGCACTGGTACAATGGCATTGTTACAGTCAGTTGCTACCAGTACATGGCTAGATCCTTTGGTATTTCTATGTTGTACTCCTACATAAGGGTATGCTTGTGGAAGTCCTCACAAAGCCATTTGCAGAGTGTGTAACAGCAGATGAACTGATATACCTGTGTGTTTGTGCCTCTGCCAGGCCTATGAAACACTCAGATACATATTTGCTTGGAGTCAGGGATAGGTAGTTAAAAGTGAGGTACACCTTCCAACTAATAGAGACAGTAAGTGTAGATTTGAGTGAAGCATGGATTTGTACTCCTTTTATGAATTAAAGCGGTGTCCACTGTTATTATTGTGATTATTCATTGTGTAATACAACACGTCTCTGACTAATGTCAGTACTTTTCAGAGGGATTCAGAGGAACACAGCTAAAATATGTTTCACAAGCAGGAAGTATGGCCACTGCCCTAATCAGATATGCCAGTGTTTGTCCTGCTATAATACTGTGTGGGGGTTGTAAAGTGCCTCAATAACATTATTTGCTGCTAGAATGGCTGCTTCTCTTATCACAGTCATGTAATGCAGTTCCACAACAATTGCTGGTAAAGATCCACAGAACAAGCTTTGTGTTATGGCCTTCCTATTTTTCATTTACATTCACTCATTGTTTTGCATGATATATTTATTTCAGCACCAAGTTATTGTATATCTGCTGTGGCTTAGTGGTACTTCATGCAGTCAAGTGTGTCCAAGGTCTGGGGTTCGAGACTGACAGAGGTGTTGTTTTTGCTGCTGAACAGAACAAGGGCCCTGACATACAGAGTGATTAAGGCACTTTTAAGCAGTTGTAAATGGGTTTGCACGAGTTTGCACAATGCTTAGTGATGCTAAGCTTAGCGCACACATGCGCACACTCGCACAAACCCACTAACTACTGCTTAAAAATGCTTACTCCCGCTAACCCCCGCGCTAATTTCTTTGAAAGAAAAGAAAATGGGGAGATAGCACAGTGGTGAAAAATGGGGCACAAAGAGGGAAAGACAGTGGGGAAACCAGCTCGTGATGTGCAGGATGGGTGTAGGGAAGGTCCATAGCTGCCCATTTCTTTACCAGCAACAGCTGTGCATATGTTACAAATTTGGAGTGTAATTTGAAACCTTCCACCCCTGAGAAAGGGGTGAGGACAAAGTATGTTGTGCTGCCAATTCTAATTATCAGTTTACATGTCCAGCAGATATGTGTGCAAAATGAGCAGCTATGTATGGGGCGTAATTTTTTTGTGGGTACAGATTGCCCTTTTTTTTTTTCAGGTGAGAGTGGAATGTGAGGTACAGGAAGTAGGTATAATTGGGGCGGTAGGTTGGGGAGGTAAATAGACAAGGCAAACAAGATGCATACAGGGGCGGAGTATGACACATGGGGTGGGTGAACACAATTGACAGGGACGGATGTTTGGAAATCGCAAGCCCATAAGCCCACAGATGGTAACAGTGGGACTGAGATCCCCACCAATGGGCAGACACCACTGAACCATCGCAGACCCGAGGGTGGCTGTGCTGGGGGCTGCTTAGGAGGGGCAGGCTCACCCATGAGTCTCGCCACTCTTGCCTCGAGCTGGCATGGGGATCAGCAACTAAATGCTGGATCTCCCTATGCACCACAACCTGGACCCTTCAGAGGGTGACAGGTGGCCCTTCTCTGCCCACGCTTGCGGGGGGGGGGGGTTGAGCACCATCCCCTGGAGTGCTTCCACCAGAAGGTGGCACAGGACCAAAGGAGGACGGTAGCCCGGGCTGGGCACCAGACCTGCTGGTGCCAGGTGAAATTGCCAGCTGAGGAGGGACAGGTGGGTCTGCTGGGACTGGCCTTCCCATACATTCTGTGATTAGGTGTGTTTAATTACAACATAGACAACAGCATTCCAAATTAGTTGTAACAGCATGCAGTAATATTTCCATTAACCCAACACAGCAGGGTTACAACAGTTGAACAGCAAGCATAACACATGCATATATTGAACGACAGTGGACATTACAACAGCATGCAGGGATGATTGGTGGCAACAGGCCACCAAGATTGTGGTGTCTGAACAGGGCACATGCATCAAAGAAAATGCAGATTTTTATAGAACAATAGGACATATGTCCCAACAAATGTTTTGAGATTAGACATACCCACTGAGGTGTGGAATTGCATTGTTAATGCATATAGAGTAGGGTGTAAAAAGAAACCTCCATTAACATCTTATAAGTAGTTTTACTCTACACTACATTCCTATTGACTGCAGGTGTATATCCCCTACATGTATTATTACACTAGGCAACATGCATTAGATTGTGTAATGGGTTTGGCTAGTTCATTATATACCTGACCTATATTTGACATACTAACTCTCCAAGATGCAGATGTTACTGATACATAGTTATATTTTATTTTTATATTTATGTATCTACATATCTGGATGTGTTCACTTGACATTTTCAGTTAAATTTCTACAGAACCCTACATTTCATGTAGCACACTCACATTTCTGGGGAACATCTTGACAAGCTACTCGTGTGCCAGATTTAACTATGCATGCCAGCCATTTACCGACTGTTGAGGACTGTATATATGCTTCATAGCTACTGGCACTTCCTTCATCCACTTTATATGGGGCTGCACAACTGTGGGTTGACAGCACTTAATACAACAGTGCTATGTATTTAATGCAAGGGTACAACAACATTTCAAAATAAGTGACACAGACACACTCTAAGTATTATACCTTTATTAATTACATTAAACACTCTTTTCTACAGGCTCTCTCCTTTATTTAATATTACAGTGCATACCGAAGACCTATTCAAGACATATTATACCTTTATTGATAGGTTACAAAACTCTTTTTCAGGATCGGTCACTTATTTTATATGACAGTACATGCAGAGATAGTATTCCAGACGTATTTTAACTTTATTAATGGGTTAATACACTCTATTTCTGGCTCTCTGACTTATGTTATATAACAGTACATGCAGATAAATTATTCAGGGCATTTAATAGCTGTATTATTGGGCTACAACACTTTTTTCATGCTCTCTCACATATATTATATAACAATACATGCAGAATAATTACTAACCTGCCATGTGGCACAGCCTTAGCAGCCTATCTGCATAGGCTTGCTGATTCGCAGCACGGACACCTGCAGCTGTGAAGTAAATGAAGGGATATTGAGACATACCTATCCATTATTTAGACTATATTAGCATGTCTTATATACTGCATTCCATGGCTACCTACTCAGTAGTGGGGCATCTTGCATATGATGGGCCTCCTGGATCCATTGGTTCAGTAGGTCCTGCTTCCATCTCTTCAGGTCTGCATGGTGGTGACGGACCTGCTCACCAGTCCGAGGGACTCCTGTGTCACTGGTGAGATCATGATCCAACCAGTTCCAAGCCTCTGCCTTATACTGCATCTCTTGGAACTGGCCCTGCAGGAGTCGAGACTCATGACGATGGACTAGGAGCCAAACCATGTATTTTGACTCCTTGATGCCCCAGCGTTGTGTTCGAAAGTGAGTACCCTCTCCAGCACCACACATTCTAACTGCAGATGGGAGCTACAGTCAGTTATGGTGTGTATTCCCGCCTATGGAGCCTAAATTTGCCGCATTTCTTGCACTTTTTTGTGATTGGCCATTTTTGAAAATTCTCAGCTGACTGCAGACCTGCTTAGCAATGGTTAATCTACCATTTATAAGTATATGTATGTTAACAGTGGATGTTTATCCTAAGCTGTCATGGCTTAGTGGTTCAGTACTTTGATTATGGTGCACAGTGTCCCGGGTTCAAAACTTGCCATTGCATTTTATTTTACTACTGTCCAGACAGGCTAGGGGGTGTGTCTGTGTTTAGGCAACTTTTCTCAATGTTGCTCCACGTTGCTCGACGTTGCCTGACGTTGCCCGACATTGGTTAGCACGGTGCGCAGCTCCATGGAAACTTATTGTGCTGGGTAAAGTGCTGCTTAGCTGTTGGCAACTAGTTTGCGCTGGGTAAAGTGCTGCTTAGCTGTGGGCAACTAGTTTGTGCAGGATAAAACGCTGCTTAGCTGTGGGCAACTAGATCACGTTGGGTACAGTGCTGCTTACCTATGGGCATTTATATGTCAAGATCCTTCTTACATTTCTATATCTGCATTTTGTTCACTGATACATAGGCCATTTCAATGCTTTTTAGTAATATTTTAGTCATACATATGTCAGGAATTATTTCATATGCTAATTTAAAACATAAAATAGAGAGGGGCGTGATGGGACTCGAACCATGAATGCCTCCTCTTTGTGCGAAGGCTCTACCACTATGCTATTGGTATTTGGATTGATTTGCATAAACATTTGTTATTATGCTCTTCAATGTCGACATTGCTAACACTAGCTAAGCTATGGGCACACCCGCGCAAACACGCGCAAATACGGGCAGCTATATCTGGAATTAGAAAAAAAAAATTTACATTTTATAACTCTACTGGGGATTTACAATGTGAGGGAGTGTAGTGTTGGGTATGTTGAAATTTGAGCGGACTTGCTCATGTGTGTTGACATTTCACAATTCAAACACTTGCAGTGGTGTGGACCTTAGGACTGCTCGGCAGTCAGACACACCCCCTGCCTTCCTGCAAAGTCCGTGTTAGACTTGGAGTGGAGTCAGCGTGCCCTCATGAATATGCATGGCATGCTGACGTCAGACCATTCAACTGCAGTTTCCGAGTAAGACTTATTTAGTCTTACACGGATGTTTCGTGAATCTGGGGGATAGTTCTGTCAGAACATAGCATTTTGCCAAAACACATGCAGTTGCCTTGTTTATTTCTGCTTAATGTGCCCTTTTTTGCTCTTGTTATATTTGTTTTACTCGTTTAAGCCCTTTTCATGCCGCATGTATTTTTCTTGAGCTCATTTTACTGTAAACATGCCCAGTTTTGTTTGAAACACTCGTTTTGCTTTATACATGCTTGTTTTATCTTTTAACATGCTTGTTTAGCTTTACTGTTAATTGTTTCAAATACATTTGTTTTAAACATTTCATATAGTTAACAAACTTCTCGTGCCTTCTGCTTGCTTAATAGTGTGGTTTGTGCCCTTGTAATGCCCCCTTTTGTCTTTTCTGTCAAGAAAACAGTTTGTGTTACTTCTTATTACTTCTGATTCTTTTTTGGTTCTTTTTGTGCTCGTCTCTCTTAATTTTAACTTCACTATCATCTCTGCACCTCATGGCTCCAGTTTTTTATTCTCCTCCATCCTGGTTCTGACACCATGTCACTCTCCCATTCTAGAAACAATAGAAGAGTCTTCAAGGGTTCTGTTCAAGCAGCTTTATTATACACAAACACATTATTTAAGGTTACTGGCTTTAACTTACATACAACTGGCAACTGTATTCATGCATGCTATCATTGTGACTGCTCTTACAAAATGGTCCTCTGGAGTGTGCGTGTTTGAAATTTGTTATGTGCATGTAAAGCCTTGACACACTTCTTAAAGATAAAGTGCACATTATTTGCACTCCGATCTACAGATTTAAATACAGTCATATAAATAGATACTGTTAAAGTTATCTAATGCACATATTATCTAAACAAAACCAATCAACACATTTTTATTTAAAATTAAAGCTTTTAATCAACATATAATTTTATTTAACATGTTAAGGAAAAAGAAAAGGCACCAAAAAGAGATGTTGTTTTTGGGGCTACCCCCCCGCATCTCCTGTGACAGGACTTTGCCCCCACACCTGCCTTACTTATACTAACTCCATGGTCATGCAACCACAGAGAAATGACACACAACCAGAATCAGTGCTGTCCATATTTATCGTTAGCCATGGCTATGTGATCATAAAGTTAGTATATTTAAGTAAGGGGGTGTGATGTCGCAGCACTGGCCCAGTAATCAAAGAGCCTCACTCTTCACCACTGGCAACAGCTAGGGGATGTATACACTGGGAGGATGACAAGTACACACACAGTAAAGTGCAGTTTCTCTTAAGAGCACACAGAGACCACAGTCAGTCTGGGGCTGGTTTCTCTCTCCCTTTCTCCAGATCCCCAATAAGACTGCCCACTGGCACAGCTTTAGGGCTGTGATCACAGCTGAGTGGCTAAGCCAAAACCTCTAGCACCCTCTCTGTAAACTGTGGAAGAAATTTAATGACCTTTGTTGCTTCTGGGGTTCGATTACTCCCTTCCCCATTACGTGCATGACTCTGGCGAAGAGTCAGCATCTCCTTTTCATGTTGTGTCTGCCTCTCATACTTTTATGCTTCCAGATGGCACAGTTTCTCATTTTCCTCAGCCTCCAGATGTCTCAGTCTCACTGATGCTTCTATTTCCAAATGCTTAGCCTCCAGGCCAAGTATGTTTAACTCCAGATGGATTTTTAAATCTTTTGTGGAAAGGTTAAACTGTCCATTTTCTAAGAGTTGTACATCTCCAGGGCTAGTCTGATTGTCCTCCTGATTGCTGGGGTTTGATGCAGCTTTGCCCAAGGCTGCAATAATTTGTGTTTTAGTCAGGTTAGCATGCATCAGTCCTCTAGCCTGGCACATCTCAGCCAAATAGTTCCTTGTCACCTTGCCACACTCCTCTGCTGACATGGTTGCCTGATCTCCTTGATTAACTAAACTAACCAAAAAAAAAAAAAAAAAAAAACAATTGTGATATGAAACTCTGAATGTTCACTGCATGGCTGATTGAGAGTAGAGACACATTCAATCACCACTGTACTAAGGCTACAGTAATTCAATATCCACACCACTACAAGACAATTAATGTGTGATGTGGCTATACCACCACTGCCAACCGATTAATATATGATGCCCCAGCACTGGCCCAATAATCAAGGAGCCTCAGTCCCACCACTGCCACCAATTAATATGTGACACCCCTGCACCAGCCCAGTAATCAAGGAGCCTCAATTCTCACCAGTAGCACCAGTTGGGGGCGTACCCTTGGGAGGATGACAATTACACACACAGTAAAGTGCAATTTCCCTTAAGAGCAAACAGAGATCACAGTCAGTCCAGGGGCTGGTTTCTCCTAATTTCTTCAGATCTCCAATAAAACTACCCATTGGCACAGCTATAGTGTTGAGATCTCAGCTGCGTGGCCAAGCTAAGACCACCAGTACCCTCTCGGCCCAACCAGTGCTTTGTGTCCCTGCCCCATTAGTTGACACACACACACTTTGAGATTTGATTTATACACACACACACACACACACACACACACACACACACACACACACACACACACACCTGGGGAAGGCTGGCACAGGTTTACTAGCTATGCCCCCTTCTGCCCAGACTATAAGGTAGTTCCCACTGCCACCATCCACTACTTAGCTACTTAAGGCCCTTAACTAAGGGTGTCCAGTCCTACTGTGTAATGTTACTATTAATCCGAATAGTAGTCTGACCAAGAGCAAGGCTATTTAGGCGTGACCTGTACAGTGTCATCAAATACATATGCAAGTACTCTCAGAGCTTCAATATGTCTCATAAATATCAGCAACAAAGATAGGTTTAAATATATTTAATAATAAACAATAAAAGAACAAAGCAGTACTTAGAAAACAAACAGTTACTTCAGAGTTCAAAATCACAAAAAATATTTAAAACAACATTGCAGGATAGTCACAAATACAGAAAACATCTAAACACATTTTTACTATATTCCTATCTGAATCTAAAAAGAGTTACTATGCCCTAGAAACATATTTACAGCAAGGCAAGTGCAGATGTGATGATGAGTGGATGTTCTTGCTAGGTCCAAGACAAAATACAAAATGCACAGTCTCTTTCTGAGAGAGTTCTTAAATTAATATAAGATATTACTGCTGGGTTAGCTTGGATGACATCACTTTTTGTCACCTGACTTTAGTTCCCAAGCTACCCCCAGTGTCCAACATTTAGCATCTCTGTGTGAAAAATACATAGTCTTCAGATGTTTGCTCACAGCCGTGCAGCTGCTAGGAAGTCATAAAGCAATGAAACACTTTTGCATCTCAAACCTAGTAATTACTATTCTTCAAGACAATACAAAAACTTATAGCTCTAGATATTGTGTCTGCTACACTGAAACTGAGAGATAACTTTTATAGCACAAATTCTAAAACTATTTCATTTCAACTTATATTCTCTGAATTTTTCCACGTTAACCTTTTATGTTCTAGTTTTTACTGTTAAACATATATATTTGCACTGGTTTATATGCATTTCTGTTTTTTACCAGTAGGGTACATTGCGGACACATCCTTGAAGCTCAGTACTGTAAAAACTCTGTTCAATACATACTTCTGAATGAATCATATCAATATTCACAAATTACATAGAATTATTTACAAAATTCCAGATAGGTTGGCTGGCAGTGTGATATGTTTGAAAGGGTATGTAAACAGTATAATGTTGACCAAGGCCTCTGGGTACGGTTCCTGACCCCCTTACTCCATGGTAAAGCTGTAACTGCTGTTTCTAAATTGTCTGATACTGATTGCTTAAATTATAATATTGTGAAGAATTGTCTTTTAGAATGTTATAAGTTAACACCTGAAACTTATAGGAACACGTTTCATGAGCATAGACGCAAGGCAGATGAAAGTGTGTGTGAATATGTTGCTGAACTGAGCACTTATTTTCATACGTGGGTGAGGGATGTCAGGTCACAACTTTTGAAGGGCTGGCAGGCCTTTTGGTGATGGAATAAGCTCTTAGCACTTCGCCTGAGGACATGAGAATCTGGTTAGCTGATAGACAATGCAATACTGTAGATGAGGTGGGGAAGAAGAGAGACCTATACCTAGCAAGCAGGACATCACTGCACAGAAAAGGGACACCCAGTGCTGCTCATGAGGTTATGGGAGCCCATGGTCGGAAGCCTAGACTGCCCCAGAAGAGTCCATCAATAGCAGGGGAAGCCACTAGTTCAGGTACACATCCAGGATGAAGGGTTAAATGTTTTAAATGCAACCAGTGGGGCCATGTAGCATATAGATGTCCACAGAGGCAAGGTAGGAAACAAAAGGTGGGAGAGCCAGTAAGTGGGAATAACAGAATGCCAGCAGTAAGTTATCTCAAGAGAACAAGGGTACCAAACTAGCACAAGAGGTTATATCCTATCTTAGTAAATGGGAAAGAGGCCATTGATATGAGAGACAGAGCCTCTGACCTAAGCATTGTGAAGCCTGCAATCGTTAAAGAAAAGCACTACTTGCTTGGGCAGTTTCCTCCAGTCAGAACTTTAGAAGGGGACCCCATTCCAAATTCCTGTGGCTAGGGTTCACCTTGACTGGGAGGGTGGAAAAGGAAGCCAACAAGTAGGTGTGTTTGAGGATATCCCTGCAGATGTCCTGATAGGGAATGATTTTGATAATGCAATATCCTGTGTGCATGCAGTTACACACAGTCAGGCTTGGAGACCAGCAGGTGGGTCTTGTAGCCTGGGGGAGACTCAGACAGACGATACAGTTACAGCCAGGAATGATGAGGTGGTTACTTCAGGGAGGGTGCTACCCTGTAGCAATAAGACTGAAGGTGAGCCACAGCTGCTTGTGGGTACTGATGCTCCCTTGGACAGAGTGACTGCAAGGACAGAGGTGAGTAGTAGTATCCAGGCTGACAGTGAGGCACTGCTGTCAGACAATACCAGACTTCCTGTGGTAGGGAGGGTGGGAAGGGTTACTAAGAGAGAGTTGAGACAGGTTCATTTCTCAGACCCTACATTATAAGGCCTGAGGGAGGTAGCTAGTGAGGCACATGATTCTCAAGGGAAGGGGGAATCTGTATACTGGGACAAAGGGGTACTGTATAGAGAGTTGACCCCTGAGGGAGGGCTAGAGGTTGAGAGAATGCAGCAATTGGTAGTGTGCAGAGCTTACAGTCTGGCACTTCTAGCCATAGCCCATGATATTCCCTTTGCAGGTCATATGGGCATAAAATGTACAAAGAGTCGCATTATGCAGAACTTTTATTGGCCCTGGATTTCCAGAGATGTAACAGGGTACTGCAGGACCTGTGAGCAGTGCCAAAAGGTAGGCAAGGCAGGAAATTAGGTGAAAGCTGCTTTGATGTCTATGCCTATGATCAAAGAGCCATTTAGAAAGTAGCTATGGATATTGTGGGGCCTCTGAGTACCCCAAGTTCCTCAGGGAGAAAGTATATCTTAGTGGTAGTAGATTATGCTACCAAATACCCTGAAGTGGTGGCCCTATCCTCCATTGAGACAGAAAAGGTGGCAAATGCTTTGTTAGAGATTTTTAGCAGGGTAGGGTTCCCAAAAGAAATACTGAATGACAGAGGTGCCAGTTACGTCAGACCTGCTGGCTTGTCTGTGGAAGCACTGTTGGATGAAGCACCTAAAGACCACCCCCTACCATCCCCAGACTAATGGTCTTGTTGAGAAGTTAAACTCTACACACAAAAAGATCCTATAGGCATTTGTGGACCAGTTTCAGATGGACTGGGACAAATAATTGCCCCATCTGTTGTTTGCTTACAGATAGGTTCCCCATGAATCCACATGTTTTTCACCCTATGTGTTGTTGTATGGGCATAGGGGCAGGGGACCACTAGATTTGATTGGAGATGAGTGGGAGGGTTACTGTGAATCCCACAAGGAGTCTGTTGTAGGCCAACTTGTGGCATGCATCCTAAACCTCAGGACAAGGCTCAGGGAACTCAAGGGCTTGGCCCAGGAGAACCTGGCAGAAGCCCAACAGCAAACAAAAGGTCTGGTATGACAGGAATGCTCGAGCAAGAGAGTATGCTGTAGGGCAGCAGGTAATAGTTTTCATTCCTGTCAGACACAGCAAGCTTCAGGCAGCTTGGGTGGGACCCTACAAGGTGGTAAGGAAGGTCAGTGATTTTAGCTACATGGTAGATCTGCTTGGCAGGTGGTCGGGGTACAAATTGTCTCATGTTAACATGATAAAACCTTACCACAATAAGGAGGCCCTTGCGCTATGTATTTGCAGTGGAGGGGATCTGGTGACTAATCTCCTTAGTGATGCTTGGACTGACACCTCAGTGGCAGGGGTAACAATGTTCCAGCAGCTATCCTCTATCCAGATTCAAGAAATCCAAGCAGTGTTACAGGAATTTGGGGACATGTTCACTGGGAAACTAGGTTGCACCCACCTGGTGCAGTACCACATGGATACAGGACCCCAAAGGCTTATTAATTAGGTTCCTTATAGGGTGCCTGAGAGAGTCAAACAGACTCTGAGGGAGGAGATACAAGAAATGTTTGAACTAGGGGTAATTCAGGAGACCAGCATTCCCTAGACCTCCCCAGTGATGCTGGTACCAAAGGATGGCAGCACTAGGTTCTGTGTGGACTACATGACATGAAATAGTCACACAGAGTCAGATGCTTAGCCTATGCCTAGGACAGATGAAGCCCTAGAGCAGCTGGGTGGGGTTAAGTATCTTACCACTATTGATCTTACCATGGGTTCCTGGCAGGTGCCCTTGACTCCCAGTGCTAGAGAGAGGCCAGGCTTTGTGACTCCTTTTGGCTTGTATAAGTTCATGAAGATGCTCTTTGGGATGAAAAAAGCCCCATCAACTTTCCAGAGGCTGGTAGATCATATCCTAGTAGAAGGAGAAGTTTTTGCCCTTGCTTACCTAGATGATATTGCCATCTACAGCCATTCCTATCAAGAGCACCTTCAGCATCTCATGGAGGTGCTGGGAAGACTACAGAGGGTGGGGTCAGCCATTAAGCCCAGCAAATATCAGGTGGGTATGTCGGAGGTCTCCTATCTGGGACATAGAGTGGGGAGTGGTAAGATCAGTCCAGAATATGCCAAAGTGGAATCCATTCAGGCATGGCCTGCCCCTGTTTCCAAAAAGCAACTGAGGGATATTCTTAGGGACAGCAGGGTACTACAGAAAGCTTGTCTCCAATTATAGTACCATAGCTGCTCCCCTCACAGACCTGACAAGGAAAAACAGTCCAGATAAGTTAGTGTTGACCCCAGCATGTGAGCAGGCATTCCAGAAGCTGAAAGACTTTGGGAGGTTCCCCCTGTGTTAGCCAGTGCAGATTACAGCAAATAATTTGTTGTGCAGGTGGATGCTTCAAACCATGGGGTGGGGGCTGTACTTAGCCAGGTTTCCTCAGTGGTATATCTAAGTCATAGGCTCCACCCCAGGTAGGAATGCTAGGAATGCTATGCAGCTGTAGAAAAGGAATGTCTAGCCATAGTGTGGGCACTGCAGAAACTTCAGCCTTATCTTTATGGAATGAAATTCACTGCAGTTTCAGACCACAATCCCTTAACATGGCTACATCAATCCAGCTAGCAAAATGCCAGGGTTTATATCACAGCATCGAAAGCTTAGAATTACGAATCACATAACATCGAGCACAAGACATCGAACCAGGAAAACATCAAAACAATGTGAATGGCTGTTCTCAATGGGGACATGAAACATTAAGGGTGTAGGCAGGGGGACAAGCCCCCCTGCACCCCCACACTCCCCGATACTTAAATATACCAACTCTGAGATCGCGCTACAGTGTAGGAAATGGACATCTTCCATTTCCGCACTGTAGTGCACTGAAGTGCGATCTCCGAAGTGGTATATTTAAGTGGCATGGGGTGTGAGGATGCAGGGGGGTCTTGCCCCTGCATGTTGCAATGTGTTTTTGATATACACTACACATGTTTTTTTCCCATTTTGATGTTTTACGTTTTGATGTCTTGTATTCGATGTTACGTGATTTGGAATTCTAAGCTTTCAATGATGTGATATACACCCAAATGCCAGGTTACTAAGGTGGAGCCTAGGG
>NC_056733.1:716992642-717007328 GCF_019279795.1 Protopterus annectens | reverse complement strand
TTAACCTGCCCCTAGCCCTAACGTACAAACAATTGCACACTTACCTGAACCGAACCCGTAACTTTCCACCACAGCGCTAAGAATAGCAAAGCCACAAAAACGGCCAACCGAATTCTTTCCCTAGGAAAGAATTCACTGTTCTGCAGCTTCGCTATTCTTAGCGTTCGCTGAATAGTGTTCCATATCAGAACATTCAAAGTTTTAATACTTCGATGTTCTGATATAGACCCAAGAAATACAGTACATTGCATGGTCAGGGTGTGCACCCTAGGTATGTTAAACGGAATGTCCTGAAGGGACAGTTTTTAGACATGCAAGGTTAAATGTTAAGAACAGCAATATGCTTTCCTCTTTTAATTATTTAAGTACTGAATTTCGTTCTAGGTGTTATTCTAAAAAGAGATACAAATGGTACGAGATGAAGTTTTATCTCATAGGAATGATACAGCAAAGCCCTATTTTTCAGATTTTACTAGTGGTGCTGTATTGAAAGCAGATAAACATGATAGCAAACTCACCTATTCGAATGATGTCCATTCCATATGCAATATTATTAGGAAGCATTGGCATCTGATGTCCAATGACGGATGTAAGGAATATCTTGGTGAGGTTCCGGGATTTTGTTTTAAAAATAACAGCTCCGTAAAGAAAATGCTTTCTTATAAACCTTTTGGCATTGAGAGTAAATGTATTTCTGATAGGATAGGCACCTTTCCATTTAAGACATGTAGTATGTGTAAATATATTAGGACTGATGATAAGTTTATACATCCTGATATGAAACACATCTTTAAATTTGATTTTGATGCTGACTGCAAGAGTTGTGATTTAGTTTATTTAGTTGTCTGTGATCTTTGTCAATATTATTATGTTGGGAAAACCAACGGCAATTTGAAAGATCGAGTGTGTGAGCATAATTATGACATAAGTAAGGGTGATAATAAGAAAGTACTATCTAAACATATTTCTGAGGTTGGCGATAACCACTCTTTTAGATTTATGGTTTTAGAATTGTTACATGGAGGGATTAGAAGTAGTGCCACTAGAACCAAGATGTAATGTCTTGAAGTAAAATGGATTTTAATATTGCAGGCTGACAAAGGGTTTGAACAAGCATGCCCCTTTAAAACATCTTCTTAGGTCAGGTGACCTTGCCCAGTAATTCTGAAAGTATTTAAAGGTGTTTTAATTGCTGTGTTATAGAAGTGATAAAGCACCTGGTTTTGGTGCAGAAGTGCACATCTTTTTTATCTTTTATATTGGATTGTTTGAATAAACACCGTTTTAAAGTATTCTGCCACATCAACTGGTTTATCTATTTCCTTTTGTCTAAAGTTAGTTGTATTGACAATGCTTTTTATTGACAGTTAACTTTGTCTAATATGTTTTAAAAAAAGAGAAAGAGCACCAAAAAGAGAGATTTTTGTAGGGGGGGCAAGCCATCCTCTACCCACCCCCTACTTACATATACTAACTCCATGGTCACATATCCATGGATAAAGATGAATATATACAACACTGATTCACTGTGTGGGGTGTTTTCTCATTTCTTTGTGGTTGTGTGACTGTGGAGTTAGTACATTTAAGTAAGTGGGTGTGGGGAGGGGCAAAGACCCCACATAGGGAATGCAGTGGGGTTTGCCCCCTGCTATAACATCTCTTTTTGGTGCATTTTCTTTTTCTTAAACATGTTAAATAAAATTAATTGTTGATAGAAAGCCTTGTCAATAAAATTAACTTTAGATAAAAGTGTGTCAATTAATTGGGTTTAGGTAATATGTGCATTACACACACACACACACACACACACACACACACACACACACACACACACACACACACACACACACACACACATGCATGCACAGTGCACAAACACATGCACACAGATGCATGCAAACACCACACATGGCCAGATATCATTCTTATTTGATGCATCCTGCAGTGGGTAAACTCATCGATCAGAATGCATAACAAAAAGAATGAGAAGGAAATAGTGCTTTTGCAAGATTATTGAACACCAAAGGTTCAAGGAATTTTTGTTTTCACTTTCTCCATTATTATACAACTTCAGGGTTGGTATATTTAAGTTAGTGAAGGAAAGGGACACACTTGTTTTTATGTTTTGTGTTGTTTTGGTGACTTTGTTTGGTTACTTTGTTCCATGGGATTGCATTCAGGGAGTAGGTGTTTCAGTAATGGGCCATGTACACATGTATATATTGCTTGTAAGGGTAGGAAGTTGGACTGGATGCCATATGGTGGTGGTATGTAAAGAGGGTGGGGATAGAAGATTTAAAGTGTGGACAATCTTGGAATAGGGGAGGTAGTAAACAGGTAAGTCACAATGTATAAATATAAGCAGGTGAGGGGAAAACCAGTGAGAAAAAGTACAGCATTTAAGTAAGTACTGAAAAAAAGATATAAGATGCTTTTATGGGAGGCGATGAGGAAATAAACAACTCATTAAACAGGATCTTCAGTTTGTCAAGTAATAATGGACAGATGCAGCTCCTAAATGCTTTATCCCATCTGTGGATCCCCTCAGATTATTTATGGTATGATCTCAGTGATTCTAACTAGAGGTAATATATAATTATCAATCAATTTGTGGGAAACACCAAATGGAATAGGGTAATTTGAGCACCTAAAGGGAAACTGGTTAGGCTTAAAATGGCCGGCAAGCTTCCTAGTACTTACCTATCAACCTCTAGCTATTACAGTCTGTCTTCTAATGCTTATTCTTTCATCGGTGGAGTGGATTTTCTCTTTCTTTCTTTTTCCTTCTGCCCTACTATGTGTGAATTAAATACCTGGAACAATGAACATCCTGTATTGGATTTTTTTCATCATCTTGTCTTAATCACAGCAATCATTTGTCTTTGATCTTATTGTATTATTACTAATACTTGCCCCACTCCTAATGCATGGAGCTATGATAGTGAAGCATTGAGGTACTCTGTACCACTGCATTCACTGATTATTTTATTTTAACAGGGAAAGACCCATTAAATACGTGACTTTAGGCAGCTAAGAGTAAGGCTACTTTGGTTTATTATGCCACCTAGACTGTAGCTGATCTTTTTTTCTTTCATCCATGTGCTAGCCCTGACTTTTCTTGGACTTCTAGGTTTCAGTGTGTTGACTCATTTATGAAAACTTATTCTGTTATCAACAGAGTCTCTCCAGATGTTTCTCAAGTTCTTTACACATGTGTTATTGTTTAATCATTTAAAATCTGCCATCTTTCCTTCTGTATAGCTCTTCAAAAAAGTTCCCTTTTGACATCTCCATTGACTGAGTAACACCATACTTGGCAGAGGTTGCTAACCCTTCACATGTGATTTTGCACTGTCTGCATTGGTTTCTGTTCCCCTATCTGCCTCAGTGTTTCCATTATTTACACCATGCCCAACTGGTTTTCTTTTTGATGTTTACCGTACTGTGATTACATATGGTTACTTGTTAACCTGCTGTGTGTCCTCACTGGACCTTTGGAAAATGAATATTTTAAACTAAACAACTACTCAAAGCTAGGTCAGGATTAAAAGAGCACTTTTTGATAACTAGTGTTTTCATGATCCATAACTCTGCTGATATGTTTGATTACACAGAATAAATATCAATAAACTATAGATTTGATATAGACTTCCAACTATTAACAGAACCTAGTTAACATTATATAGTGAACAGATGACATGCATGAACATTGCATTTACTGATGGTACATCACCTCAGCTGTTACTGTCCTTCAGTGAGCAGGGAACTACAGCTGCAGAAGCAGAACCGGTGATGAAGAAGGTTTTTGTTTTAGCTGTTTGTATTACTGCATCACTGTGTATACAGTAGGGTCACTGACCCATGTGCTACAGTAATAATTAGCATCATCCTCTGCCTGAACACCAGAGATGGTTAGTTTAGCGATTTTAGCTGAAGTGTCTTTGGTCAGAGAGAAACGATCAGGGATTCCAGAGGCTTTGCTGCTGTCATACCCAAGGTACCATGGGGATTTCCCAGGCTTCTGCTGGTGCCAACGTAGACTATTACCACTAACACTGCCTGTGCAGGTGATTTCAGCATTCTGTTCCAGAGACACGGTCAGTGATGAAGGCTGGTTCAAACTTCGAGCCTGGCAACCTGATTAAAATTAACATATTCATGTCAGCAAAACAACAGTTACTTGTTACTTGTAGTTAATGAATACTATTTTAAAAACATTAGATTTATATCTAGCAAACTGCTCTGATTTTTAAAGTTTATTTCCATCATGACTGAAGCAGTCTGACTCTCACAAAAAATACTACTTAGTATAAAAATGGAAGGTATGGACACAACAACTTTAATCACAGAAATAGTAAAATAACTGATCTACTTTCATAAAACATAATTTTATTAAATAATAAGCATCACTCTTTGAAATAAATGATATAAAATGTAAAGTATAAAAATGAGAACCCTTTACATTGCAAGTAAGTTATAAGAAGAACAGTAACAGAAACCCAGCAACACATCGTGCCTGTGTGTTACAGATAGTAATTGTGTTAGAGATCATAATGAGAAGCCTCTCTGTTATTAATATTTAGCTCTTTCCTTAACACCACCTACAGCACTGAACCCCACCTTTTATGTAGATCTCCCATTCTTCATTGGTTTCTGGGTTCTGACAAAATCTCCATCCTTACCTCTAAGGGGCAGTGTAAAAAGTTTCAGCACTGAAGATGATTAACTAAAGAAAACCAAATGCAGTAGTTAAGCTGTGATCACTATCAAATAATGTCTAGATTGTAACAATGTAACCAACCAGTGATGTTTATGATTTCCAGAACCTGGTCCTGCTTCTAGACATAGCCAGCTGGCTTTAGGCACCAGCGAACCCTGCGGCCACTGGGGGCCCCCTGTTTGTGGGGGGGGGGGAGCCCAACCACAGCAAGTTATCTTATCTTGATAGTTTGTAACTTGTCTATCAAACTAACAAAAGCTAGTACAATAGTCCCGTATACTTAATAAACCAGGTGGGTAATAACTCTTATTTATATCTGCTTTAAAATTTAAATATATCTCTGGTTATAGTAACAGTGTTTTATCAAGTAGTAGGCTTCACACTTCCATTAAATATTTTACCACTGACATAGTGCCTCTGGCGTAGTTCAACCCTGCTTGGTGGACATTCTCTCCACTAAAACCAACAACATAGTGAGCTTTAGGTACCTGCAATACCTGTGGATGCAAGGGGTCCTTTAATCATCCTTGACTGTGTGGGGGCCCCACAAAAACAGCTGATGGTTAGGAAGAAATGAGAAAAAAATGTATTAATTTCCTGATTATGCTCTTTAACCTGAATAGGGCTGTGGTTTGACCCTGTTAAGATAAAGCTGATAATGAACTTAAGCAATGGAAGCAGTAGAGAGCTCAGCAAACTGGAGTGACTGATTTGAGTGCAAACCTTGTATTTTAAGAAAAGCTGATGCTTCCCATCTTCAGGGATGTTTTTTTCTTTCAGGGTGTTTCATAAATACTGGTAGAACACCAGGTACTACTATTCTCAACTTATTTGCAGAAGAATACAGTACAATAGCAAAAATAATAGCAGAATAAAGGCTCAAAATCAGGAACACAATTTAAATATTACTGTAATTCACTTAAAGTTAATAGAAAAACATCTTTTGCAACAACATGCATTTTTTGGATAATGCGAAGTGGAATTATTGACTGTCTATATTCCTGAATGATTTATTGGCAAATCAAATGTCTTTATGAAGGCCAGAGCAGAATTCTGAGCAAAATCAGGGAAGGTCTGTGAAATCAGAGACAGTAACAGGTATGCATTATTTCTTACCTAAGTAAATAAAAGTGACTTACCCCTGCTGCTGTTTGACAATTGTTAAACAGCATTCACTAAACTGGTGCGGCAGTACTAGTGCTACACAATGTATTGCTATTTGCTGAAATAAGTACAAAACTAGTTTTGCTATAGCTTTTGTGTGTGTTTGTAAAAAATATTACTGATTTTTATTTCTGAATACCTCCAGTAATGCCAGGATACATACCTTATTCTTCTGGGTATCAGTGAAAAATGTAGCTAACAAGTCATTATATTTCAAAAGTAATGCATAAAATATGTCAGAGAACTTTCAGATACTTCAATCTTCAAGGAGTCTAGTGGGCCCCACTCACCAGACTGTATAAATTCATATGGGGCTCCCTTAATCATCCTAGACTATGTGAGGTACCCACAAAAGCTGTTGCTGGTTGGGGAAAAATGAGAATAAAATGTATTAATTTTCTGATTAAGCTCTTTAACTTGAACAGAGCTGTGATATGACCCTGTTAGGATAAAGCTCATAATGGCCTCTGCTGTCTTCCGCACCTATTCTAAAACCAGCACTGCTCAGATGAGTGTGTACAGAAAGCTGCTGTAGGTTATGGAGAGGGAGGGTTGTGATTACTTCTTTAATTTTAATTACAGTCAAACCACGGAGGTGTGCACATGAGGTCATTACAACTTATGTTTAGGCTGAGGCCAGTGTGGTCATTGTTTCTTTTACTTTTCTCAGAAACCTCAGACGTGTACAAAGAAGGTTACTATAGCTTGTGTAGGGGCAGTGTACTCTCTAGCAGCAATAAAGTAAAATACATTACTGTAGTCATTATTTTTTCAATATCACATCAGGCATGTATACAGGTAATTGCCTTTGAGAGTTAGGGTTGAGGAGTGAGGAAGCATGCTATATATATATATATATATGTATGTCAGTACTCACTTGAAACACATGACTGTTACAATTTGAACCTCTGCTTTCATCCCAGCCTTATACCAAAGGTATGTAGTCACAATCTTTTTTGGGGGGTAAGGGAGGCAGGCCATATTCCCAGACAGGACCTCTGTATCCAGACAACAAATGGCTTGTTAGTTTGCTGTGAGCTACTATTTTGCATCTTTGAATATTAAGCCTTGGGCACAACTTATGTCTTCCTTGAAAGGAAAAAAAAACTGAATTTTTTTTTTTTGCTTATGTTTTTTGTTTAGGACAGCATAGGAAAAGTAGGGCCAGCACCAAGGATCACTTGCATAAAATTTGACCTGTTAGTAACAGCCTGCTTTTAATTGCTGGAACCTGTGTTCTGAGAGACTGCCTTCCAGACTATCTGCAAATATACAGAGCTGAGTATATTTTTTCGTTACAGAGTTTGTTAATTGTTGCTTAGATCTCTGTTGAAACTGGTTGTCTCCCTGTTCTGAGAGACTGCTTTCAAATCTATCTGCAAATATACAGAGCTGAGTATATTTTTTGGTTTTAGAGTTTGTACTGTTAGTTGTTGCTTAGATCTCTGTTGAAACTGTTTTTTTTGTTCCACCCACCCTCCCTATTTTTGGCTTGTAGTTTAAATTTGGTGGGTTTTGCAGTTGTCCACCCCACTGTAGATTTGATCTGGGACACTCCCCCAGTCCTATCTCTTTACCACATTCAACCTAATAAACTTTTTCTGCACTTGCTTTTAGTCCTTTTTAATTTAATTGCATTTTTTAAACTGTGTTTGGTCTAATTTTGCTACATACTCAAGTGTGCTAGCTTGCACTGCATGTGAATTGTTTTTACTACTGTTTTTGCTACATTTCTGAAAAAAAACTGTAAGTCTGTTACCTACCTTTCCTGTAACTATTGTTCCAGATACAGATTTGCTGTATCCAGGACTGTATGTAAGCTTCTGAGCACCCTAAGCCTTTCTGTGTTGGAGGGAAGCCTTCTAGCTTATCAGTGGGAGTGGTAAGCACTAGGTAACCTGTCTACCACATAAGGAGTGGTTCTGGCCCAGAAATTGTAGTTATTGGCTGTTTGGGCAATCTCTTCCATCTCTCTCAACTTTCTGATTTGAAAGCCTGCATCTGCACTTGTTTCTGTCCTGTAACTCGTCTAGTGCAGATACAGATTCTTGGTTTTAGTACTTAAATTTGCTTATTTGTGCTCAGCACTTGTTCAGAACTTGTAAGCACTAAATAAGCTACTAATTACTATAGCACTCAATCTTCCTCATTACCTAGAGCAAAACAGTTTTTTTACTTACTTTTCTCACTTGCTTAGAGAAAAACATCTCTTGTACTCACTTTCCTCACTTACTTAGAGGAAAATAGTTTTTTTATTCAGGCATGTCCAAGGGTCAGCTCCCAGTGTTCTCTCCTGTCTATCTAATGAATCTGGGCATCTTGAGGCAATGTAGAAATTGCCTCATGTACACAGTCAACCCTCTCCTCCTACCACCCAACATTACAACCTGTGAGAGATGCACTTATCTAGCCAAACTGGAGGTAAAGCTCTCTCCAACCAAGACTGAACTTGACAGTCATGAGGAGAAGGTAAACATTTGTACCACACCACACTCATCACATAGTCTCACTAAATCTACACCACCAAAATCCGCAGATAGCAACACAAAAACATTTGCGGAGGCTCTCAATAATAATATGTCTAAGCAACAGAGACCTCCAAAGGAGAAACGCAAGCAACATCCATCCCCCAACACAACCCAAATGACACATAGCCCACAGACGCAGTGTGCCACTCAACCACAGCCAATAAGGCAAAACAACGTACCCAACACACTTGTCATAGGTGACTCTATAGTCAGGCACACTGATGTCCCACTTACCAGGCTAAACAAGGAGAAGGTTACTGTCAGCTGCCTGTCAGGTGCCAAGATCCGCCACATAACCCATGCACTCAGGTCACTCCACAACAAGTACAAATATGACTCTGTCATTGTCCATGTTGGTGTGAATGACCTGAGACGTACCTCTCTGGACTACATGAAAAGAGACATGGAAGAGCTCTCCGATCTTGTAGCACAGGCAGGTATGACCCTAGTCCTGAGTAGCATTCTGCCATCACCCAGAATGATACCGCAGTACAAGGACAAAATGATTGAATTCAACAATTGGCTAAGCTTCTGGTGTCATTCTAAGGGATCCAGTATCTGTCTGCTTGGGATGACATTGTCGACAGACCATGATGCTTTACCACAGATGGCCTGCACCTGTCGCCCCTGGGATTCCAGATACTGGCTAAGGCTCTTGCTGGCCCTATAGTGCCTTTTTTAGGCAAGGTTAAAATAACAAATTCACCACTGTGACAGGAACAGACAAGCAAAAACTGAGGGTAATCCTACTCAATGTTAGAAGTCTAAATCTCAAAATGCACTCACTCGAGGCACTCCTTAAAATGGAGAACATCAATACCTGTGCAGTGACTGAGACCTGGTTAAAGGCTCCAGAGAGCACCCCTGCACTACCAGGCTATAACTCATACCACACTTTTCGGCCATGTAACCTGGACCGAAACACCAAAGGCAGAGGTGTGTCCATATTCATTAAGGATATCCACACCTCCAGGCTAGTTGCTCAGCATAATGCATCCGAGGTTATCCAAGTGCAACTAACTCTGGGCAAAACTGCAATCTAAATTGTACCTTGCTACAGATCCCCCACCATGTTCCAGGATTCCCACTCCTCTTTTCTTGATGTACTCGAAAATATTAGGGTGCAACCAAACACCCTAATAATGGGCGACTTCAACTACACCACCATTAACTTGGAAATCTACTCATGTACCAACTCCTTAGCTCAATGCTTTCTGGAACTCATAAACTCCAATGCTCTGGATGAACTTATCCACACCCCCACCAGGGGCAACAATATTCTAGACCTAGTCATTACCAATATGAGTGACCGGTGTTCCGCTCCTGAAGTCAACTCTTCGTTGGTCCAATCCGACCATAAGCTAATCACCCTTGATATCCTCATCTCGCCCCCACCCCCCATTAAGGAAACCATGGTAAAAAATTTCTCCAAAGCCAACTTCATGCTTTGTAAGACAGAAATGGTGAACTTCATGACACCCATGCAGATGGACAATACAGTCACAACTGCTGAATCCTACACAAATGCACTCTATAAGCACTTACATGAGTGCATGGATCATGCTATCCCAAACAGAACCAAGATGCTATCCTCCAAAAAAAGGAAGCCAATCTGGTGGACTCCTTCCATAAACAAACTGTACAACAGAAGGAAGAAACTGTTGCAAAAGAGAGTAAAATCCCATGAGTGGAGGAGCTCCCTGGTTAACCTCAGTAAGAAGTTGAGATCCCTTATAAGATCCTCCAAAGCTAGCTACGAAAACAAAATCACCTCTAATTCTAAGGACAACTACAAAGCATTCTATAGCTATGTCAAGAATCTCGATGGCAGCACCCAGGTCTGCTCTGAGTTACAGCACAAAGGCACAAAAATTACAGAACCAACTGATATTGCCAACATCCTGGCAGATAGGTCCAGTGCTAACTTTACCCCCCATCACCCCCTAAAGGGCCCATATCTATACAGGAAGAATGCAGAGTCCCAGTAATCACAACTATGCAGGTAAAAGCTGCACTCTCTAAAGCCAAAAACACAGCATCCATAGGACCGGACAACAACCCAGGCTGCATTTTACATGAACTTTAGAACAAACTGGCTTTCCACTTAAGCACCATGTTCAATAATTGCCTCGCACAGCAACAGTTATCCCACTCCACAAAGGAGGAGCCACCACTGATCCGGGGAACTATCGACCTATTAGCCTGATGAGCCTGGTCTGCAAGACCATGGAACGTATCATCATGGAACTCATAAACAAAGATATTGGTAACCTTCAAACTCTGGATTCCACCCAGTTCAGGTTTGTGAAAGGCAGATCATGCCTCCTGAACCTGATCGGCTTCTTTGAGGCAGTCACCAAAGCCATAGATGAGGGTAAGGTGGTTCACACAGCCTATCTTGACCTCACCAAGGCTTTCGACACCATCCCCCATTCTGGAATTATAGCTAAACTAAATAAACTAGGTATAAATACTTACGTCACAAGATGGGTTAACAACTCGCTCACTGACAGAACCCACACTGTAAAAGTTGCAGACTCCAAATCTGACCTCAAAGCAGTGACAAGTGGAGTACCACAGGGTTCCGTCCTGGGACCTCTCCTGTTTGGTATCTACTTCTCTGACATACAGGCTAACACAGAAGGCCTCTGGCTAATGAAGTTCATAGATGACTGCAAACTAGGAGCCATAGTCAAGTCCCCAAATGATGTGGACATCCTACCGAAGGGGCACGCTGAGACAGATTCCTGGTGTCAGAGCCATGGCCTCAAGCTCAATGCCAAAAAGTGCAGTGTCATCCCCTTTGGTAAAAACTCTGTACCCATGAACTACCACATAGGCAGCACTCTACTTAACACCGAATGTGTGATAAGAGACCTTGGGACCCAGGTGGACAGTAGTCTTTCCTTTGATAGTCACATCGCCACAGTAGTCAGGAAGTCCTCCTACGTGGCAGACCTCATCATAAAAGGGTTCTCATCCAGGAAAAAAGAGGTAATTGTTTCATTGTTCCCCTCTACTCGACACTCATTAGACCCATTATAGAGTATAACACCCCTTTTGGAATGTACCTCACAAGACAACTGCAGCAGCTGGAAAGGCCACAGAAGTACCTCACAAAGAGGATTACTGGCCTCAAACAAGTACCCTACACTGACCGCCTCAAAAAACTCCAGCTTTACTCTGTAGCATATCGCCTACTCCGAGGTGATCTCTGCCTAACATATAAAGCTATGTCAAACCCAGAGCTGTTGGACATGCTACACATAAAGAAATCCCAATCCTTCCAACCTGCATGCTCTAGGGACCTAAACCTTGTCACCACAATAAACAGGACATGCTGGAGGGATAGATTCCTGTCCCAGAGACTTCCCATACTCTGGAACAGGCTACCCATCTATGTCAAACAAATTTCTTCATTAGCACTCTTCAAGAAAAATCTTGATGAGTGGATGGGAAACAAGAAATACACCCCAGGGATCACTTCTTTGTCTCTGCTCGACAGTGGCACAGGAAAATAACTTTCTTGGGTGGCGTAAGCCAGGGAACCTTGTTGGCTAGGCTTATGTAGGCCCCTGGGCCGATAGCCTAGTACCTACCTATGAACCTATGAACCTATAAAAGGTTGGGAAAATGCTCTAAAATGCATCCCAGACCTATAACCCTATAGCTTCTTGGGCCCTGGCTTATCCAAGTTATTTCCTACATGATTATTACTGTGCAGTCTTGGTCAGGAATGGTGTGCTGAAATGAAGCAAGAAAAAGTAAGCTGAACAGCAACACTGAATTTCCTTCTTTAATCATAATTTCTTTTAAAACAATCATTAAATGAAAAGATTATGTAAAAAGAAAAAAATAAATAAATGCACTTTAGAGCATATAGACAACATTTCACCTACGTCCAGACTTATACATAGAGTTACTATTATATATCATTGTTGTAAATAAAATGCCAGTAACTGTGAATGTCCCTCTGTGAGATGGGTGAACATAATGTGGTACATAGTCTGTTGTACTGTAAGAGCATTGTAGCTACTAGTCAGTCTCTACATACTACTACTAAACGTTTGCAGCACAAACTAAAAAGCTGCTTCAGAGGGGTGGCAGTGACAGGCGATACTTTGATGGAAGTGCCTACGGGGCCCCCAAATTTGACATTTGCTGGGGTCCCCCAAAATGCTAACACCGGCCCTGCTTCTAGACATGCTCAATTTGCATGTGATATGAATAAATTCTGTTTTTCACCCACTGCATCCTTGGAATATCTATCCATTGCAAACCTCTGCCCAATAAGCAAATAGTTAAGGATGATACTCTTTTTTCAAGTAACACAGAATATAAATAATTACAGTTACTATCTGGCTCACATACATAGCTCTCAATCCAACCTCCTCATAGGTATGGCAAGTGCCAGAGCCCAAAAAAACAAAGCAAATATGAAAAGTAGGGCCAGCGCCAAATGAAAGTTGCCAAATAAATATTAGTGTATTAAATAAACATTTTCAAGAAACTAAGGGTGTCAAACATCCCCAGTAATGCACAAAAGTACTCCAAGAAAAGCAAACCGGTTTCACTATACTAGCCTTCTTCAGTGCACAAACAAAATCAATAAGAAAAACGTAACATCAGAGCAGCAGAATTTAACGCATCTTAATTGTGGACCAATCAAGTCATTATATACTTAATAGATTCCTATTAAAGACATATTTAAAGATGTTCATTCAAACCAGGGCTAAAAAGGCCACCCAATTTAATTATCCATTTTCTTTCCTTATAATTTAAAATTGAATGCCAACCACTTTTGAGGGACCTATCTCCTTTAATTTTATTAATGACCGTGAAGTAAAAGGAAGCAGAAGGGTGCCTAAGTGTGGGTTTATACAGTGCACCGGTGAGTTTGCTATTCCTTATATCACTCATGTGTTCCAAAACCCTGATCTGTAATGGTCTAGATGTCTGACCCACATAAAATGCCCAAAGTTTTGCCACATTAGAATGAGAAAAAACATCTCTGACCCACCTTAGAGGCTGATTTCTGATCTGACAACAAAATATTCCAGTGTTGCTGGATGATCTTCATGAATGCTTTAGTGTTGCGTCCATATGTAGTGACCATTCTCAAAACATCCTTATCCCATGATATTTTTTTTCTTCTTCTGACATGGCAAAACTGTGGGCTGACCTTTGAGCCATTATAAACATTCTTTCCATGTTTCAGCTGGACCTGTACAACAAACCCTATCGAGGGAAAAATTGTTTTGGCACATATCCATGTGGTCATTGCACACATTGTTCTAGAATTTTTAAAATTAAGGAATTTACTAGCCCCAACACTGACAAAGTTTTTGATATAAAGTTTCTGGCCAATTGTGATTCAGATTGGGTGGTGTACCTTGCTTCTTGTACTTTCTCAGCTTTTTATGTGGGTCAGACATCTAGACCATTATGGATTAGGATTTTGGAACACATGAGTGATATAAGGAATAGCAAACTCACAGGTGCACTGTATAAACACACACTTAAGCACTCTTCTGCTTCCTTTTACTTCTCCTGATATATAGTTATGCAGGTTACAAGCAAGCCCTCCAGATCACCTTCCACAAGGTGTCTGTCATCATATTGCAGTGAGGCAATCCTGGGGATTACTGGGAACCCAGCAGTGGGTGTAAAGTCACAAAGCACAGTGGCCAACCCACCTCACCTTTTATTTCCAATGGTCGCTTCTGAAAAAAAAACTAAATAAATAAATGGGTGATTAGAAAAAAATAATAGCATATATGAGTTCCAGCGAATACCTTATCCCACAACCAACAGTAACATCTGACATGTAGCTGATGCCTGTAGATTCTGGCCCATCTCTGCTGGGATGCCATCTGATTTGCCTCAGTCTTCTGTGGTGCTGCAAAACAGAAATCTAAGAGAAGTAAATCAGCATATTACTGGCAAAGGAAGTAAAAACAGGTGAATCTATAAGTTCTATATATCATTGCCAATGCATAGCAAAGCAACTTAAAGAATCAAGTAGCTTTCACTCCCTAACCTCTTCTTCCAACTGGCAGAGAAGAAGCAATGCAATGGCAGACTGGACATCTGATTTAATTCATGCCTTCATCAGAACCAGGTGGCTCTTGTTATCACCAACACTTCTGAGCATTTCATTGTGGCAAATGTGAATTGCACATTTCTTCTTCTTTACCATCCAGCCAAATGTGTGTTAGCATCTGTCCAGCAGCTCACAGACTTCTTCACTAAACCTGGGCATGAATCCCCTCTT
>NC_056733.1:716940142-716987642 GCF_019279795.1 Protopterus annectens | reverse complement strand
TCACATCTAGATCAGGGGAGGTCATCGTGCCTCTTTACTCATCCCTCATCAGGCCCATAATTGAGTACAATGCCCCTTTTGGGATGTACCTTACCAGACACCTGCAGCAACTGGAAAGACCCCAAAGTACCTCACCAAGAGGATCAAAGGGCTCAAACAGATGCCATATGCTGCCCAGTTAAAGAAACTCCAGCTCTACTCAGTGGCATACCACCTGTTCAGAGGTGATCTGTGCCTGATGTATAAAGCCATGTCCAACCCGGAATTAATGGACATGCTGCACCTCAGAAAATCCAAATCCCATCGAGCTACGTGCTCGAGTGACTTGAACCTCAGCACTGAAATAAATAGGACATGCTGGAGGGACAGATTCATAACCCATTGGCTCCCTTCACTCTGGAATAAAATCCCAGTCCAGATTAGGCAGAGTCCCTCATTGACTCTCTTCAAGAGGAATCTTGATGAGTGGATGGGAGATCGTAGGTTTACCCCGGGTATCACTTCAGTGTCACTGTTAGACAGAGGCACAGTATACTAACCTCAAAAAAGGGCATAGCAAAATAAATTTAAAATGGGTGACGAAAGCCAAACACATTCTGGCTAGGCTTATAAATGCCCTAGGGCAGATAGTATAGTATGAACCTATGAACCTATATCAGGCTCTCCTTTTTCATCAGTGTGTTAAAAAGATATAGTCATAAAGCATTTAAACTAATTAAGATGATGGCATGAATGTCATTTTATTTTTACACTTTGCTTTGTGCAGGCTGGATCCTGACCCATGTAGGCTGGTTAAATCTTGTCTAGTTTCCCCTGGGACCAGTTCTTCATGCAGACTTCAGTCATCTAAGGAAGAAAATGTTTTCATAAATCTATATTAAAAGATCACTTTATTTCCTCAATTTTTAGAAAAACATTTTTTTATCTGGTACTCTTTTAAAATTTCCTGCTTGTATTTAGCCTTCACTTTTTTATTTTGAAATATAGATTATTCTCAGATGTATTCCTACTGAACAGCTCATGATCTCTTTGACCCTTGGCAGTCTGGATCTAGATTATTTTCAAAATGAAAGCCCCCCTATTTGGTTTGTTTCTGATCTTTTCATGGCTTTAGATCATAGATTTTATTTTATTTTGACCTTCCTTGACTTCTGGGCTGCTTTTCAAACAGCTGATGATTGCATCTTGGTTTTCCATCTTAGTGTGATTTTGGCAGCACTCTGCTTGAATGGTTTGCTTCTTACCTTGCCAGCTGCTCAGAGAGAGTAGTTTTAGGACCAAATTCCTCTGACAGCCACCTTTTGGACCGTGGGGTGCAAACAGGATTGATCCTAGCACTCTTTTTTTCACTGTGAATATGTTACCCTTAGAGTGGTCATCAAACGTAGAGGGTTTTGCTATCAAACACAAGCTGATCACATTCAGCATTAGCTCTCCTTCCCCTGGGTGTCTGTACTTCACTTTACCACTGGGTTCAGCTGCTTGGAGTTAATGTTCCACTGAGCGATTAAGAAGTGCTTTGATCTTACATCGCTAAAGATATACGTGATATGCATAAATACTACTGTATATCACCATACGTCTTTTGCACCTTCCTCTCGCAACTCCCAATAGAATATATGGGGAATGGACTGGAATTTCTTTCTCAGTTTTGTAACAAGGGCATGATTCCTATTGACATTGAAGGACCTTCTTTTATTTGTTATTAAGATGTTTTATTTTCATCAAAAAACATCTTCTAACTCCAGTATCTTATTCCATCATCTCAGTAAAATGCAGTGATCTGCATGCTGTATTGTGCAGACCGTCACTGTTGTTATTTATAGTGCACATGTTGCTCTTATAGATGGATTATCTTACCTTATCATCACTGGTCGATAATCTTAAACTTCATCTCTCTTTCACCCATGAATCTGTGCTGGGCTTTGTTGCCACTAAAGGCTGGTTGAAGTCAATTCTACACCAAATAATGAGGATTCGACTTAAGTTCATTCCCCAACAAAGAAAGAGACAGTACTTGTGCATGCTTGTATTTTTCTTTCAAATCTTCTCTTTTCTGCCTTTACAATATATGATGGGAAGAGATTAGAATTTGCATCTTGGGTTTGTGATCTGGGTATGATTCTCAATAGCAAGTTGACATAGAAGGACTATGTTCAAATCTTACTGATGTCATACTTTCATTTCAAGAATATCTCCTAAACACATAATTTTATTCCATCATTATGCTTGGCATTTATCTTGACTACTGCAAAACTCCTTACATGAGCTGCTACATGGGAATCTACCAAGGTTCTAGTGTGTACTGAAATCTACAATAAGAATACTGAATGGTGATTCTCATCCCAACCATAATAAACCTTACATGCTGGATCTGCACTGGGAGCTGTCAGTTGTATGTACTGTACAATGTGTTTCCTACCTACCAACCTGTGCAAGCCCTGGGTCCTGCTTATATTGAAGAGTTCCTGGTTCATTAAATGCACTCCCTCACATTTGGAAGACATCAAGTCTGTTCTACAGGTCATCATGTGAGGCACTACATATATACCAATGTCATGTATGGGTACTTCTGGCAGGGTATATTTTGCTTACCTTGCCCTTGTTTGGAATGAGAAGTTGTCCATGATTCAGGTATGCAGCACTGAGGATTTCTTATGTGAGGTAGAAAACTATTCATATACGTGGACTTTAAATTTTATCTTGTAAGTATGAAATTGCAGACTAGATGGGCCAAGCCATCCATAGCTACCACGACATGTTGTGTTTAATGCAGCAGCATAGCAAAGATGGAGTAAAAAAGATAGCCTATCCAGGTACAAGGTAGTAGGGTGCAGTTGTTGATTGATCAGTAGTGCAGTATTGGCATTTTTCTCCATGCTGGCATTTCTTTTTTTTTCAAAACAGGTTTATTGTTTTAACATATAAGAGAAATATCATAACAATTTTATACAAGTAATTAAAAACATGCTGGCATTTCTGAATGCCCGTACAGAAATGAATTCCAAAACTACTCTTACTTTTGAGAATGAAGTGCTTGCTTGAGTGCTTCATTTGTGGTTTAAGTTGCAGCAAGTGGTAGTGGTTTGCCACAGTTTTTAAAAGTATAAAAAAGAGCTTTTGCTCCCAAATCAGAGCTGAATGTAGAACATGATCATGGAGTAGTACTGGGCACCAGATATGGAAGCTAAAGCTCTAGTTTAATGGTGTTATTCTCTTCTCAAAGAGGCCAAGATAATTAGATGGAGCTTATCGCACATTGTATGTCCGCTGGGATCTCAATCCTTCATGAAGACTGAATATTTCTTGTTTTAGCTTGTCTTGGTAATAAAATCCACCATCTTACTCCATCTTTATTCATTCAGTGTTAACGTTTGCTGCTTGACATCTCTCTACTTTTTGGACAGCAGAAGTTAATTATGAACAAACTCAGCTTAATTCAGTCTCAGATTTAGCTCTGGATTGCTTTTCATGCTCCAGCTTGGAGCTCAGCTTAACATCTTCTGCCCTTTGTGCGTTAAGTTGCCCATTCTACAAAAGAACTGCTTGAGTTAGAGCATCAGCAATTACAACTGTGCTGTTTGTCCATCAGCTTTTTCTTTCGGTGCTTGACTTTCATCTACATATTTGCCCTCTTTCTACTGAATATGTGCCAGTATACATTTAAGCTCCATACAAAATATTGGTATTTCATCCTGAAATATATGATTTTGGATAGTAAATCTTTTCATCTCACAATGGCCTCAGATATGTATGAGAATCTCTGCATTTGTCATAGTTTCATCTCATCTCTTAGCCTTTATCTGTATTACCAGCTGAAATAGTGTTTCTTCGTCAACTTTACTCCGAGTCCTGTGATCAGCCTCCAACTTTTCACACTTAGTAGTTCAAAAATAACAATGCACTTTTCATGTACCTTCCAGGACAATCATCTGTTTTCCTCCTCCTGCTGACAACCAGTAGTATCTTAATTTTTCTTAGATTTTCTAGCAAAATGTGTATATTCTGTGGGAGTGTATTAAACTCTGTTTCTACATGCTTCTAATTTTGCAAAAGAGTGGACTCCTTTTCTTGAGTAGTTCTCACATACACTTTTCACAGAAAGCAATTTGCATACTTATATTCTCAATTTCATATTCTTTTACTGTACGGGTTGAGTCATAGTATATTGCTTTTGCTTTAAAGAAATTTTCTTCAGACATTCCACTATGATGAGTTAATAATTTATAGTCGTGAAGTTTATTTGCAGTCTGTAGAAACTGTGCTTTTAACAACTCAAATGTTTTTGAGTAAGTGTTATTTTGTAAATCACAATCAGCTTGCAGGTTCTGGTAATTGGTGAAAATCTGCAGGTGCTGTAAATAATTCATCTTTATCATTCTGAAAGCATGAAATGTCAGATTGTGCTTAATGCTGATATCACTTCTATAGGTGAAGTTTAGTCACCAATCCTCTTTGCTCTTTTTAAATATGTACAGAATCTTCACATTTCCTCTTTCCCTTTGGATTAAAACCACTCCAATTCTTCTTTTTATCTTACTTAACCTGCTCTTGGTCGGTTTCTTTGGATGCCTCTAGTTCGTTATGTATTGCTTTAATTTTAGTTATTGCGTTGTCTAGCTCCCTCTTTGCCACTTTGTCTTTGTTTAGAGAAGCCAAACTTTGTTGGCATCCTACATGTTTCACCAGCACAACCCCAAATGTCCATTGCAGATTTATGACAGTTTGTTACAAATCCCTGCTGTTACATTGCTATGCAGCAGTACATTTCTGAAGAGTCGGTTATAGGGCATCAGTGTTTTGCTGCATGTGTTCTTGTATAAAGATAACATTTTGCCCCATCTTTCTGTCTATTTCTTCAAAGCTCTGCTGTGTGGTGGTAGTCCTTTGAAATAAGGTTTCTAGTATTATCCCCATACTTCAACTGTTTATCTTGTTATTATTTTGGCCTTAACTAATTTCATAAGTATTTTATTACTTCATTACTTTCTTATATTTAGTATTTTCTTTACTCTAAAATTGTTCAGTTAAGGTTAATTACCTGTGAACTGAGAGTGGAGATAGGAACTAAACATATTTAAGGAGCAAAATAAAACATTTCAAGGCTTTACTGAAAAAGCTCACTCAGACTTAGTCATAGACTGTTGTGAGGAAGAAGTTAGTTTTTTCTTCCTTGTAATTTGTATTACTTTATTGCTTTCTTCTATTTTATAGGTTATTTATTTTCAACACACTATATTTTACTTGTATTCTGCTTTAAATGCATGTTTAAACTATAAAAGAGACCACAGTTGTGTCTCTTGTGAGTCACAGAGAAATTACATTTTCTGTTATCCTCCCTCTCTAGAGCTGTTGTGTTTTTAAACTCAACTGGTTCAATAGTTGCCTGTCCCTTATGATAATTTAACCTCATATTTCCTTCCCTCTCCCCTTTCATTGGATATTGTCATTAAGCACAGAATTATCATTTTGTGAAATCACTCTCCTTCAGCTATTTAAATTTATTGGCCATCCCACTGAATTCCATAGAGCCAAAATACTGCCCAACCCCTTTGCAATCTATGTTGCTCTTTTAAAATAAGTAGCTCTCCCTTTAGATTAGGGTTGAGTTACCCCCTCGTTTATATCTAACTGCTTAGTGCACACTAACATTCTTAGGATCTTAACCCATTTTTCCATCTTGCTTTTAAAACCTGCAACATCTAGTCCAAGACCACCATATATTGGAGATCCCACGGTCTGCCCCTCAGTAATCGTCTAGGGATAGTGCTTCTGTTTTGCTCTTGGTAACAGAGGGAGCATAGGGGCATTATTTCCTGGGGACTGCTGGTCACCAGAAAGCTAGGTAACTGCTTTGTAAGTTCCAATTTGGAATTTGTGCTTATATATTGCTCCTGGTGAGAGAAGGCGCAGGCAGCATTGATTCCTGCCTGTCACTGACTGGGCAGTGAGCATCTGTGAGGAATGTTTCTGTTTGGTCTAGTTGCTTTTCAAGGAATCTACTAGTGAAAGGCTACAACAAGCTTATAGACCCATGCATCATCTGGGACAAGACTGTTGATCACCAAAGATCCTGTGGCCTGATTCTCATCTTGGGATTGGTGCTACTGTTTTGGTTCTAGAGAGACAAGAAACAAATGAGCATTGTATCCCATCAGTGTGAAGCTGTTGTGAGACCAGCACTAGTAGGAGCCAGGCAGTAGCCAATCAGGCGAATCCCTTCTTTTCATGATTCATGACAAAGCTAATTATTTCTTTTCAGTAAGTACTGCTTGTTTGGCTGCTGTCTAACCTAACTTCAGTAGATCACCCGAAATACTTCATCCATAAATCATCAGGGTCTACTTTAGTAGTGAAATACTTCATCCATAAATCATCAGGGTCTACTTTAGTAGTTTCTCCTTAAGTGTTCAGCAGTGCCCTGTAGAGATGCAGACATCTTAAACTGACATTGTTGATAAACTGAAAAGGTTAGGTATAAATCCTTATGTCACCCAGTACATAGCCAAATGGCTCAAAGACAGGACCCAGGAAGCTAGAACTGAAGACTCCACCTCTACAAAGAGGCCAATCACAAGTGGAGTCCCTTAGGAATCTGTCCTGGGACTGCTCCTTTTTGGAATTTACTTCTCTGAAGTAAAGGCTGTTGTCAAAGACCTCAGGCTGACCAAATCTGAAGATGATTGCAAATTAGGAGCAGTCATAGACTCCCCCACTGACACTGATGTTCTCCAGGATGGTCTATTACTGACAAATAACTTGTGTCAGAACCATGGCATGGACTAAAACTAAATCCTAAGAAATGCATAATAGTATCCTTGGGAAGCCATACACCCCTGATAACTATTATAGTGACAACACACCCTTAAGAGTCGACCAGTAGTTAAGAACTTGGGGGCACACATGGGCAGTAATCTAGCCTTTGACAATCAAATCTCTACAGTAGTAAGGAAATCATTTTATGTTGTGAAACATGTAAACAAAGGTATGGCTTCTAGGTCCAAGGAGGTCATTATTCCACTGTATTCAGCATTTAGCTGACCTAACATAGAGTACAATGCCTCCTTTGCTATGTACAAAACCAGGCACATCCAAGAATTGGAATGCTCACAGACTGTTCTTACTAGAAGAATACAGGATGTACATAACATCTTTTATTCCAACCACCTCAAAACCCTATCCCTGTAGTTTGTCTCATACAGGCTGTTGAGGGGAGATCTATGCCTGCCATACAAGGCATTGTCAGATGCCAACATGATGGATCTTCTGCATATCCACAAAACAAACAGCACCAAAATTACTCCTTCTAAAGGCTTAAATCTTGCCTGTGATATAAACAGGATCTGGTGGAGAGACAGCTATGTATCCAAGAGATTACTCCTTCTCTGGAAAGGGTCCCCATCCATGTGAAGCAGAGTTCCTCCATAACTCAATTCAAGTGTAACTTGGATAATTGGATGTGGAACAGGAAACCCATCCTTGGTTTGGCATTTATGTATCTAATGGACACAGGTAGCTAGCTTGTAAATGTTTCATCTCCCAATTCCCTGCTTACATTTACCAAAGGTACCAGAACTTGTCAGAGATTTGGGACTCATGGTTAGACTTAAAAAGTCCTAGTGGTCATCAGCCTTTTACATACTTATGAACCTGCGAAGCTATAAGTACCTATAAGTTCACAATCTCTTACCACAATGGTCACAATTGGCTGTAGGTTTGGAGTTTTTGAAAGCATTTCTGGAGCTGGGATAACTCAACATTTCAAATTTCCACTGCACTGTGCAATATGCAGCAAGGTCAATATCTCTGACCTCTAGGAAAAGCATGCAAAACATGGATTCATGCATGTCAACTAGGAATTTACCCAAGTTTCTTCAGCAAGAAAGTAATAAACACAGTCAATGGCTGTTTGTTGTGATTAAATGCAAGGGAAAATAAAGTCAAGATGCTTACTTCAGCTATATGTGAAAAACACTTCCTTTACTGACACAGAAATGAAGCACAAAGTTAGCCACGCTTTGGCCTGCCACACAGTTCCTAAACTCTTTTCCATTTAGTGTTTGCAGTTCAGGATAAGCAGACATATATCTTCTGTCTCTTGAGTGTTTGCAGATGAAATAATTTATTTTCTTTGTTGAAAAACAAACAGCTGTCGAGAAGACAGCCTCGGCCTTTCTAGCTCACAGTCTTTGTCTCTTTCAGGGATAAAGCAGGTAATGTACTATAGAGCTCAGGTCTATTCAGAATCTACAATTTCTCTCTCACTCTCTCTGTTCATTTAAACTTTAACAAGGCAGAAACACAGTCTCAAAGTTCCCAAGATTCACTTAAGCAGATGCACAAGGCGGGTTCTACAAAGTAGTGTACTTCTGTGTAAGACTTGTGCAGATTGACAGACACTAATTACATATCCAAAGTGAGAGTGGCAATGCCCCCATGCAGGTAGCTGTACTCTGGAGTGTAAACGTGTACAGTGCAGTCAATGCCATGGTGAGCAGGAGGGTTGGACAATGCACAGGTGTGCGGCATGATATGAAGAAGGGGCTACACTAGGGTGGGTATACAGTGGGATTTGAACAGTGGTATTCTTTCTGCCACTTTGGCCAGAGGGACATTATTGTGATCTATCACCAGATGATGGAATTGGGTGTTCATTAGTATGGACCATACCTTACCCTGGTAGTCAAATGGTTAGGACTGGCTGGTTGAATGAATATGCAAGCCACATTATGAGGCCTTTCATCTGGACCATTTTTCTGTCCGTGTTCTCTACTCCACCACTTGATCCAGCTGCAGATGGACTACCTCAGGCAATGGATCTAAGCTACATGCTACTAAGAGGCTGGGACCCCACCAACAACCAATGCACTCCCAGCTTCATCACCCTTATTTTCCTCAGCAACAGCTGCAGCAGGGGCAGGTTGTGATGATGTTGCCAGCTGACCATAACCATCATCTGGACATGGAATGAAGAGAAACAATGGGAAGTTGGCTGTGAGTGAATCTATCCTATAAATGGAATGAATATATTTAAAACACAGCAGGTCAGCATTTATCAGGAAGACCCTGCCTTGCTGATAGTCATTCCTGGTCAGTCTTTGTCAGGAGGACCCAGACTTGTTACAAGTCATTTCAGTCTCTTGTAGTAGGTGACATGGCTCATGTCTCATTCTACTCATGCCTGCACCTGAGCTATCTTTTTTTGAACAATTCTAACCATGAAATTATAATCTTCTCCAAAGGTACTACCATCCTGCCATTAACACTACCACATTCAGAAATTACTTCAAAGTGAAATAATATTCCTGTATTAGGAACAGAAAGAAATCCAAAAGCACTGCCTCTGCTAACCTGGTAACTAAAGCTGCTATAAATATTTCTGACATCTACACTCATCTAAAGCAATGTATAGCGAACTGTGTCCTCATTTAGGAAATTTGTAACAGGAAATTCAGGCACAAGGTACTATGGTGGTACTCCCAAATAAATACACTCTATAATAAGTGGAAACAGCTACTTACTTGACATAAAATTTTCTGTACATCCCACCATAAGAAATTACGTAGACAGGTCATATAAAAACTGAAGCAAACCATTAGGAAGACTAAGGCAAGATACGAAGTGAACATAGCCATCGACACAAAGTATAATCATAGTTTTTTTAACGATATTAGGAGAAGAGAAGTAACATCCAACATCCTGAGTTAAACAGGTGATTCACAAATCATCAGGATGATAGCTAAGTGGACAGCAAATCCTGAAAGGCATAGGGAGTTCTTTTAGTGATAAAAGGGGTTGTTGTACACAAAACGGACACCTAAAGTGGGGCTAAATGCAGGAGAGATGCAAAAGTCAGTACTCCAAAAAAAACTATTTTCATTTACTTCTAGCCATAGCCCATATAAAGCAAACAAAATCTGGCTTATACAAAATGTGCATTGGCCAATTATTTCACAAATTTATAAAACAAGTGCTGCAAACTTTGAGAGCAATATCAAATGTTTGTTACGACAGAAAAAAGCCAGGGTGCACTCATTTAATAGAGCACTGAGCAGACATAAAGGCCAGGTAAACAATCAAAAATCAGAATTATCTGTCGAGGCCAATAAATGCCAGTTAATTCCATAGCTGAACTGACCAAATCCTTCCCTAACAATAACCCCTCCCCTCAATCCACCCTTTTGTCACCACCACCTACAGCACCCTCTGCCCCCAACCCTCTGCCTATATTCAACTTTAAACCCATCTCATCATCCTATATACAAAAAAATTACTCTCCAAATTAAAACCTTGCTCCAATGCCCCTGACAATATCCCATCCTCCTTCCTAAAATAGCGGCAGATGGTACCGCTCTTCCGATTAGCATCCTGATCAATAGATCCATGCTATAATCTTATGTTCCCAAACTATGGCGCACTGCCTTCATTCTACCTCTCCATAAAGGAGGCAAAAATAATAACATCTCCAACTTCTGCCCCGTAGCTATTCTCTCCCCAGTTTCAAAACTACTAGAAAAATGCATTCACATTCAGCTCATAGCCATTCTTAGCCAATAACTAACTAATCACTTCAACCCAACACGACTTCTGTCCAGTACATAGTACAACCACTGCACTTCTCTCCTTCCTAGAGACAATAAATCTTGCCCGGTACTCTGGAAAAATAGTTTCTACTGTTCTTCTAAATCTGTCTAAGGCATTCAATACCATCTCCCACACCCATCTCCTAAACCAACTCTCAGACCTTAATCTCTCCCAGAATACCTTATCCTGGTTCTCTAGCTACCTCTCCATTAGAGCTCAAGCTGTACAATGGGGGACAGGCATCTCAAACTTCCTTCCTACCCCCACTGGGGTTCCCCAGGGATCCATACACGGTCCAATGCTGTTTAAGACCTTTATTAACAATTTCCACAAAGCCATACCCAATACCAAAATTGTACAATATGCAGACAATTCCACATTAATCTGCAGTGACACCAACCTACCAGAGCTTCGGACACTGACCCAAGCTGCTTTCTCCACCACTGAAAATTGGATGCTTCAGAATCACCTCTCACTAAATGCCAATAAATCCAAAATACTATTATTCTCTCCATCAAAAGCTTCCCCTCTTGATAAAAACTCATTCCAAATCATTAGCCAAAACAACTCCACTATAGAGGTTGTTCTCTTTGTCAAACTACTTAGGGTCACTATTGATGAACACCTGAAATTTGACACTCACATCCAGCAAAACATTATGAAAACCCATATAAAACTTGGTATTCTATACAGGAATATCCAGTTTCTCTCTCGTTCCACCAGACAAATGCTTGCCACAACCTATCTACTCCCATCACTAATGTATGGCGCTCCTCTAGTAACTAACTTATCTGCCACACTCACTTCAGAATTGGAAGTCTATTATAATAAAATTTCTAAATTTGTCACCAAAGCCAAATACTCCTCCCATCACTGTATTGCCCTTAATTTGTTACACTGGCTTGAACTCTCCAACCATCTAGACTATCTTCAGATTACCACAGCCCACAAACTAATCTTTCAACCCTCTAAGTGCCCTGCTCTATGCAACATCCTTCTCCCCTACACCTCACAGACAGCTATCAGATCTACTCACCAAAACCTAATATGTGTCCGAAAACCCAATCTCCCTGCTGGAAAACTCCTGCTATCCTTTTCCTTAGCAAAAAAAATGGAATTCTCTTCCTTCCTCTCTAAAGACCTGTGCAAACGTTGAAAACTTTAAATCTCAGTTACATTCCTACCTTTACTATAACAGTATTCTCCCCACCTAGTCCTATAAGTCTCTCTCCACCTCTAAACCCCTCTCCAGCTATGATTACTAGCCTCTCTAGCGCTGATCTATAGGCTACCACACATACGTACATATTGTAAATATCACATTTGTACCATGTACCTACAAATCTACACCTGCTCTCTAACATGAAATGTAACTGTAAATTGTTCAGTAATAATGTTGTGTCTGTATCTAAAGGTAACATGTACCTAAGAAATTACACCTACTCTCTAGCATGAAACATAATTGTAAATTGTTCTTCTTTTCTATATTGTATCTGTATCTAAACTTTGTAACATGGAGCTTTTGTCCCCGGGCCTCCACTGAAAACAGGCTCTCTGAGCCCAGTGGACATCCCCAGTCATCAAACTGGTATTAAATAAATAAATGGCAAAGGTATACCACCCTGTCACCAAAAACTCGAGTCTTTTCAAAACAAAAAAATGGGTGACTGTGACATTTGATATACCTATTACTTCAAGGTTTGTTTCTTGTGGGTGTTAACAAAGCTAACCTGAGCACGAAAAAGAGGGATGCATGAGGAAGGCTTACCCATGTGATTCCACTGCATTACTGGCCGAGTATATGAAGTTCAAAATGTTAATGTTGTGGTAAGTTTTACCACACACTGCATTGTACTGTGTAAGCCAGCATTGCACTTTTCAGGTGTTTTTTCCCTTTTTATTCACTGTGGTGGGTGTGCCATCCCTCCCTCACACAGAGAGGTGCAGGAGGACTTTTCCCAGAAAAAAGTTTTCTGTGTGTTTCTTAAGGTTTTTGGCTCACCATTTTTGCTATATAATTTGTGATGAACAGTGAGATGGAAAATCTTTCTTCACATTCACGTAGGGAAGCTATATAAGGAATGATATAATAAACTAAAAAAGATACTAGTGTCATCCTAAAGAAAAATACCTGAAAAGTGTACCAAGCTGTATCAAATAAAATGTAACAATCAATTAAAATATAAGAGAAGTTGTATTGTACTTGTCTTTTCAGTGATATAAATTCATGTAAATTAAAATGTATAGAATGATGCAAAATATACTACATTTTAAAAGTAAATCTAAGTATTTCTTCTTGACTGAATAGATGAGTATACTGTTATAAAATCTGCTGCTTGACGGTTTTGGCTAGGTTATAGGATGACGACAATGATGATGACGATGACCATAACAATGACAATGATGATGATGATGCCTCATTTAGAGAGGGACTAGCTTGTTGAAACTGTCCCTTCCCTTATTGGGCATGTAGCTGTGGAAACAGGAACCATGCTCTAAACTCCAACTAGATTAATAGGAAATCATATTTAGAGACTTTAAATAACTGGACTAGCTTTTCATTCAAACATTGCAGAAGTAATTTATGTGAATACTACTTTGTGTACTTGTAGATTATAAATAAGGAGACTGCTTGCTAATTCAAGACATCTCAGAAGGCAGCTATGGAACCCATAGCTTTGCCTACCCAAGGACACCCTTGGACACAGCTCATGATGCCTTATAATACTTATAAGGACTCCAACATTTCTATTTTGGATTTTAACTCCACAAAATATAGAAGCACAGTGCCTAATATTGCTAGAAACAAGTAACTTCTAATTGAGATGTTAGACAGGCTTATTTTCAGTTTGTTATGCAAGTTCTGTGCTGTCAGCACATTTATTTGGAAAGGAAATGCTTTAACGTATCTGGCTAAGTAACAGGATGTTACTACACTTTGAATGGTTTTGGCTGATGTTTTTCTTTAATGATTAAATGTTTACACATTTTACTGGTAAATCTGTTGCAGTCTGTCCTCTGAAGTGATATTGTTTTTGCACAAACGAAAAAACTGGTAAAATCCACAGAAACATGAAATTTTTGCTATTGCTGCCATTAAAATATTTCTTAGGGAGGTTTATTTTAAGGTTAGACAATTGTCTTTGTTGTTGGTTTGTCAATGTGATTTGGCTGGTGACAGCATATCATAAACTTAGGTAAAGAGGGTATAAGTGCTGGAAAGTTACCATCTGGCTCAACATTCTGAAAAAAAGATACTGTGTGTGTGTGTGTGTGTGTGTGTGTGTGTGTGTGTGTGTGTGTGTGTGTGTGTGTGTGTGTGTGTGGCCATACAAAATATGTTTCTGGTCAAGATTCAATTACTTTTGGTAAGACTGCACTGTCAGTCGAAGATAGGTAAATGCTTCCAAAAGCTATTAATTCCCTAATCTGTGGTTGCACTTTTAAAGTTTATTTGGGTGTGGCAGGTATTATTCATTAATTAAGGTAGCAGTTTACCCTTATCATACTCATTTAAGGATGATTGCACTTCATATGTTAATCTGAATGAGTGGTGGGATTCAAACTTCTTTTAAGATATAAATGAACTTTCATACAACACAGTTCAGCAGAGAATAATAATCTAATTTATTGCAGAGAACACATGTACATCGGTGGCAATGAAATAAAAGTCCTATCTCCCTGAACCACAAAAAGACTAATTAATTTATACCATTTTAATTAAAAGCAGCATTACTGTAGCAAATCACAGCCAACAACCAATAAAAATGAGCTCTGCATCATTAATTTTTCTAACTAAAATCTCCTGACTCTCTATCTGTACCTTTCCATATTCAGCACAAGTTCTGAATTCCAGAAAATAACTTTCTACACAGAAAATAATTTTCTACACTTTTCTATGTTTGCAATTTCATGTTAGCAGGAAATAAATCATCAGAAAGAAACTAAAACCATCAGTTATCCATCTTGAAATAAAAGTGTATTTTAAAATGAAATAACAAACACTAATGTTTTCCCTTAACTTATACGTCTCCCTTCACACTTTGGAATAATATTTCCTTTGCACCTCAAAAATTGATCGCAGAGGTGCTTGTTCCCCTTATCTTTCACATTCAGTAACATTCTTCCAAAGGCAGACATTATCCTTAGCATAGTTACTCAGATCTCATTGTAGATTCCATTGCATGGGCAGGCAATGATGCATAAAGTCTTCTGCCTGTAGATTTAAATTAAATGCATCACAAATGGTTATGGTGACACAACAGAGTTTATCTAATTTTCAGGGTGATTAATACGGGACATTCTGTCAGTGCACTATCACTTGTCATGTTCACTTAGTTGTAATAGTGATTTGAAAGATACTGACGTGTTAATGTCACTTTCACTAAATGGGAACTTAAACAATATCTCAGTAGTTTTATGCTGCAGAAAGGAATTTAAATTACAGATATTTCTATAGGTAATTTTGAACATACATTATTTTCTGTAAACATAAAACAATACACAGAGAGAATCAGAGATGTATCTAGAGTAGGCAAATGCAGTTGGTAGCTGTTAGACTGCATTACTGGCAGATGTCAAGGGGCAGAACTACAGTACCAGCATTCATTTATAAAGCTGTGAGGCTATTGGGGATTTATAAATGAATACCAATACAGCATTCACCCTTGCAGTGAAACTCAGTGTGTGCTAGTAACTGTAAGATGTTTGTTACATTTATAGCAAGTGTCTTGTACACTTAAGAAGGCTTTTTTTTCTTTTGTTCCTCAGCTTTGAGTTGAGGGTTGCCAGTCTAGGGAACTGCCTAGGACACTAGATGTGATAGCTACAGTAAAAAATAAACATCATAATCACACATTTTGTTAAAAAATATTTTGCAACATTCTCTCCAGAACAATTCAAAAAAGAATATCCATATGCAACTTACATTTCTGCATTTACTTTCTGTTATCGCAGTTTCAGTGCTGTTTCATCTGATAAACATTGTGGTAACTTTCTAAAGTCTGATTCAGAAAAAGAGAAGACTCAGTAGCTGTCTGTTTTATTCTGTTGTTCCCCTGGACAAATCTAGATTCTGAACTCTTATAAAACTATTCCAAATGTTCAAATTATTATTTTTCTCTACCAACTTTAGTGTTTCCACAAAGTAATCAAATTCTTCTGAAACCACTAAGAGATAGTCTGCTTCTTAAAATTAATTTTTGATAGTTTCTACTTTGGCATCCATAACCTGCAAAGAAGTTAATGATATTCATATTCCAATGTAAATATAAATACGAAATATAATAGCCATGGCTGGGTAAACAATGGGTACAAAGAAGTCTTAAAGAAAGATGTCACCTTTTCCACAATATTTACATTCATATATTTATATCTCCATAAAAGATATAATACATCATCCAATAAATTGATACTCACTTCTGCTGGTGCATAACTATACCCTTTTAAAATTAAGTAAGGGCTGATCAAGGAGAGGAAGCATTTCAACATGCCTGCCAAACATAATTAGAGTAACAACAATTCAGTATAAAATGCATTTTGTCATTAAGTCATTCCCTGGGATTCAATAAAGTCTGTGAAGGCTGTGTGTAGAGTCTAGAGGGAATGTATCCATGTACACGACCACTGTTCCATCTTGGCAGTGCGTCATACATATTAATTATGCTGTACAGCTAAGGGAGGTCACAGCAACATGAATATTGAATCCGTGTAAGACTGATAGCACAACCACATAACTTTTGGCCTGTTAACCTTAACCAAAAGGTGTACAAGACATTTTATTTCATTAAACTGGAATTTTTTTATGTTTATGTGCTTGTTTATGTGGTGTGGCATGTTGCTTAGCTATGCTTTGCACACATATACATCAGACATCCACTAGATATCTATAAATAGAAACCAGATATGTTCAATTTTAATATTTTTTTTTTTATTTTCATGTGCTTGTTGCATGTTGTGCTGCGTTATTTAGCTATGCTTAGCATTGCGCACTCACACATTAGACATTCGCTAGACATCTAAAAATAGAAAACGGATGCATTTCATTTTAATTTATTTTTTAATTGTACTTGTTTGCATGATGAACCATGTTATTTAGCTAAGAGTAGCATGGCGCACTTAAGCATTAGACATCTGCTAGACAGCTAAAAATAGAATCTGGATGTATTTAATTGTTCTAGTTATGCCATGCTTATTAATGCACAAACCCATGTAGTGAAGCTGTGCTATGCTTACAGACACCTTTGCAGTATATCTGAAGATATACAAGTTCCTTTCACTAACCCAGTGGTTAGATAGGTTAAGTCATGACCTATAGTGTAGTAGATCCTGTGTTTGTGTCCTGAGCAGTAATCATTTTATATAAATATTGCTGTGAAACTCCTTCAGGTGACTGAAACATCAGTTGAGTTTAAATTAAATAATTGTTACATTTAGAAAAGCTGTGCGATGCTAAGCAGCACTTAAACATGGTCAACTGTCTTTTCCAGTTTGTGTGTTGCTAAGTTTCACTTAAACATGGTTTGTGTGAGTTTGTGTGATGCTAAGCAAAGTGACACATTTTTGAAAGTTACAGTATAACATGTGTGATATCTGTGCACTGGCCCAGCAATCAAGGAGCCTCAGTCCTCACCACTAACACCAGTGAGGGGTGTTTCATATAGGAGAAAGGATAACAATTACACACAGCAAAGTACAATTTCCCTTAAGAGCATAAAGAGATCACAGTCAGTCTGGGGCTGGTTGCTCCCTTGCTCTTCAGGGCCCCAATAAGACTCCCCACTGGCAGAGCTATAGGGTCCAGATCCCAGCCTAGCTGGGCAAGCTAAAACCTCCAGCACCCTCTCTGTCCAACCAATGCTTCATGTCCCTGCCCAAGTAGCTGACACAAACACACACACACACACACACACACACACACACACACACACACACACACACACACACACACACACACACACACACACACACACACACACACACACACACACACACACACACTTTGAGATAAAAGTTTATACAACCACACAGACACTCGTGGGAAAGGCTGGCACAGGTTCTCCAGTTATGCCCCTTTTTCCCAGGCTATACGGTAGTACCACTTGCCACCACCCAGCTAATAATTATCAGCTACCCAAAGGCCCCTTAAAAGGGGTGTCCAGTTATTATTGTGCAATATTATTATCCAATTGGTAGTATGACTAATCAGTCAAGGCTTATTAGAATGGCTTGGTACAGTTTCACTATATACATGCAATGTACTCTAGAGCTTATCTCTACACAAAACAGCCACGGTTGAAAGGGTTTAAAATATTTAATAATAAATACTAAAAGCACAAGACAATACTTTTTACTACACCATGCTAGTCAAGAGTTCAGAGATTACAGAGAAATACTTCAAATAATTCAGTAGTACAGTTCTGACATCACAGAAAAACACTTACTCTAATCTTTTTAGTTTCTAGGTATTTCTAAGAGAAAACACAAGTCTAAGATAAACTTACATATAGAGACAGGCAGAGTGCTGAGTTGGATGGTCAAGACAAAAATGCTTAATGCTCTCTAATTTTCTATGTTTTTAAAATCACATTCCTGGTTCACATTACATCATTCTTCACACTTTCCTGGGTTCCCATTACATCATTCTTCACACTTCACTGGGTTCCCAGGCTAGCAGAAACTACATTTACATTCTTCACCTCTGGGCAGAAACCAGAGCAATAAAGGGCATTAATGCATGCAAATTCTGTCCATTAACGCTAGCCTTAAAACAATAGGCAGGAAGCCTTCATCTAGCCCATCCGGAGCAGAATTGTTAACATCAAAGACAGTCATTAAATACTTGACTTCGCTTTCTTACAGTAGAGTGCACTGTTGTTACATTTCTTTGCAGTTCCACATGTAACACTATTTTATTTTACATTTAAGACACCAAGCTTGTAGTTTATATTTATTTTTACAAATGACAGAGTTATCTGCAAAATTCTATGTAGCTAGGCTGGCAGCCTTCACAACATGCAAGGGTGAGAATGTAGCCTATTTAAAGGCCAGTAGGTGGGAATTACACATTATGGCTGCTGTTGTGGGGGAAGATGTGTGCTTTAGGGCACAAAGGTGGGTAGTGCAGGAGTCCAGGGTTTTCACTGGACTCTTGGTACAATGCCCCAGACCCTGGCTGTTACAGGATGACTACCAGGGCTCTGAGTATAAGTCTGAGGCCTGGGATAGTTTGGCCAGGAACCTAACCAGTGTAACTGGTATTGCCCACACTGGTGAGCAGTGTCATCACCACTACTACGACCTGTATCATAGGAATAGGGGCACCTTGGATGGGTCTATATTATAAGCTCAAACAGTTAAAATGTTGAGTGCTAATAGAGCGACACATATACGTCAGTCTACCTCTTTACCGAAATGTTTAAACATCAAAATACATAATAGCGAACTGTCATATGAAAGTTCACTATTACGTGTTTCGATATTTAAACATTTTGGTAAAGAGTTAGATCGACATATATGTGTTGATTTATTAGCGTTTGACATTTTAACTGTTCATGCTTATAATATAGACCTCGTTGGACACCTGGATGCAAGAGGCTAGGGATGGGCACACCCCACAGATATGAAAGTATGTTTTCCAGAAATTTATAAATATACAAGCTGAATCTGTGCAAAACTGATATGCATAATGGTTTCCTTCTCTTACCACAGCTGTAGAAAAGAGGTCTTGCAATGTCCAGTCCCATGCAAGGCATTTGGCCAGGGTGAGGTAAGTGCATGGTATGTAGGAAAATAAATAAAGGAATAACTTCATGCATAACATAATCAGAAAACAAAGTAAATACAGATATTGCAGTCTTGACACTCATGTATGCAATACCTGGGATATCAACAGACTTTCATTAATGCTGCAGTGCATATATGAACTGGTAAAGCAAGTTAAAGCAAGTAGGCATGCAGGACTGTGTAGCATAGCTTTCAACCATCAGTTAATGTTGTGGTCTACCCAGATTAAGAGACAATTTTGTAGCCTGCTCATTGAAATATGCTGTAGATTGCACTCAATAAATGAATATGTTAAATGTGTAATTTAACAGAAGTCCTAGACAGCTATCCATGTATGTAAATGCCAGATTTGAATTAACATTAATCGATAAAGTGTAAAAAGAGATGTTGCTCTGATAACTTAGTGTTTTTAAATAGAATGTTCAGCATTTCTGTAGTTACTGCTTGTGGCTTCTAATCCAACACCAGCCATCTTACATATGTGCAGTAGGCAATACTGTTTTAGTATGTCAGAAATAAATGCTGTACAATTCCCAGATTAAGAGTCAATGTTGTGTTCTGCTCATTTTGTCTGACATAAGGTGTAGGTTGCAGGCAATAAATGAATAGCATAAATGTGTAAGGTGATGGAACTCCTGCACAGCTATGTATGTGTGTAAATGCAAGATCTGACACAACATGAATCAATAAATTTTAAAAGGAGATAGTAGTCTGATCATTTATTTTTTAAAATAAAATGTTCAGTATTCCTGTAGTCACTGCTTGTCGGTTCAGATCCCACAACAGCCAACTGAGAAAAGTCCAGCTGTTAAGTGTAATCAGTATACACAAACATACCTCTCAACTGTCACAATTTTTGCTGAATGTACTGAATATTGCCCCATATTTGTAGTCCTCTGATTTGCAGATATATGACATCACTTGAAATGCAATTTAATAGCAAATCTGTTATCAGAATACCTTGCTACTATTGTATGAACACACTATATAAGAATGTTCCCTGTCATTGTGCCTTTGTACCACCATTATGTATGGCTTGGCCCATAATATACCATACTCAGAGGTTGAGAGGCATGTACATGGAACATCATATATACAATATAAGCAGTGTTCTCACAAGTGAAATCTAACATAACTAGAAGTATTTAGTTGTAGTCTGTATAGTTATATTATCTGTGACGTTACTAGTGTTCTTCTTTTTTCTCTCACCCCACCCTTTCTCTTATTTAATTTATTACATATATTAATGGGTTCATAGGTTCATAGGTAGGTACTAGGCTATTGGCTCAAGGGCCTAAGTAAGCCTAGCCAACAAGGTTCCCTGGCATATGACACTCAAGAAAGTTAATTTCCTGTGCCCCTGTTGAGCAGAGCCACAGAAGTGATCCCCAGGGTATATTTCCTATTTCCCATCCACTCATCAAGATTTTTCTTGAAGAGTGCTAATGAGGAACTTTGCTTGACATAGATGGGTAGCTTGTTCCAGAGTATGGGAAGTCTCTAGGAAAGGAATCTATCTCTCCAGCATGTCCTGTTTATTGTGGTGACAAGGTTTAGGTTCCTAGAGCATGTAGCTCAGAGGGATTGGGATTTCTTTAGGTGTAGCATGTCCAACAGCTCTGGGTTTGACATAGCTTTATATGTTAGGCAGAGATCTCCTCGGAGTAGGTGATATGCTACAGAGTAATGCTGAATTTGTTTGAGATGGTCAGTGTAGGGCATCTGTTTGAGGCCAGTAATCCTCTTTGTGAGGTACTTCTGTGGCCTTTCCAGCTGCTGCAGATGTCTTGTGAGGTACATTCCAAAAGGGGCATTGTACTCTTATTATCATTTGATATTATCATAGTGTTGTTATCTCTTTATGTTGGCCTTATGTATAATTTAATATTACTTTGCTGTTAAAAAAAAATAATTTACATTATTTAATTGTGTTCCTCATTATATCATTTTCAATGTGTTTCCATTACTCATTATTGTTTTCTCTTATGTTATTAATTACATTTGTTTTGGTTATGTTCATTTTTCCTTTATGTTTATATTTCATTTACTACAGCACAACAACGTAGGCCGGTTCTGGTGATCTATCTAGCTTACCTCCCCCAGCGAGGCACTGGGGCCCAGCATGTCTGGGCCACAGCCTGTTGACACCACCTCTGCTGCCCCTGCATTAGCTGCTCCATCAGGTAGTTCTGCCAGACAGGCTGGCAGTGGTCCTTTCTTTGGGAGTGGAGGTGGAGGGAGTGCTTTCATCACCCAAGCCCAACTGCCAGGCATGGTGTGTAGGCTTTTGCACCAAATTGTTGGTGCACACCTACACCAGATGAAGAGCATATTGTCCATCCTGCTGGGGCAGTCTGTCCCCAGGAACCAGCATCAACCACTGCCTTCACAGGAGCAGTGAAGGTGTAGTACTGACAGTCCCATGGGTGAGGACTTGAGTCATACTGCTACTGTGTCTGATGTCCATGGGATGGGATTTCACAACAAAACAACCTCCCCAACTAAGGTGTTCACCCCACTCTTGTGTCCCACACCAACCCTGTCTGCTTTCTTGTCTGTCCTGTCAGTCTGAAAAAGCTTCCTCACCTTCCCAACATACCTTCTCCACACATACCTGTGTCCTTTCCCCAACATTCCACTTTCTCCATAAAAAAAAAAAGAAAAGGGTACCTGCCCCCCCCAAAAAAAACATACATAGTTCTCCATTTTGCACACGTGTCCACTGGATACACTATGTTTAGTCCAATTCACTTGACAACACACTTATGTTGTCATCATTCCTCTGTCTGGGGGTGACAGTCCAAATTCAGCTAAAAACTGTTAAAAGTGCACAGTTGTTGCCGTTGAAGAAATGGATAGTTGTTCTTTCCTACACTTTTCCTGCACATACCTACCTGCCTTTCACTATGTTTTCTCCCTGCTTGCACCCCATTTCACCACTGTTCTATCCCCAGTTTTTCTTTTCTTTAAAGAATTGTTGCACAATGCTCTTTCTAAGCTATGCTAGATGACGGTATATTAATATATGTATTTGAATGCATAATAATCAAGTTCAAAAAAGTACACCTGTGCCCTATTTTGAACCCAGTACCATCGCACCTGAACAACTGTGCATCGACCTGCCAAGCCACGCAGCCAGTTAATTAGTACAGATGTTTAAAGCAAAGCATAGTAATTGTCATTTTCTCATCATCAAGCGTGTTTAAGAGATGCTGAGCATCACACTGCATTGAGCAAATCTACTGAAAGATTCATGGAAAAATAGGAGTTTAACTGAGACTCTGATAGAAAAATACATCCCTATAAAGCCATACACATAACAATAGATGTAAGTAAGTAATGTAACAGCAGATAAGTGTTCAATTATATCATAACATGTAAAAATACACGCACTAAAAGATTAATGGAAAAATAGGAGTTTAACTGGGACTGTGGTAGAGAAATACATCACTATAAATCCATACACATAATAACAGATGTAAGTGAGGTATGTGACAGCAGATAAGTGTGCAATTATACTTACAACATGTAAAAATACACCTGCTGTAAAAGTGACTGACTACCTCGATCTGTTAAATGCTTTGAAAATGTTAATTTATGGTCCTGGGCTAAAATACAACTGTGTATAGCATTTAAAATACATGTATGTGTACATCACCATTAGAAATTCTGACATGTATAACTGTCTCATCACATATTTATCTACCAAAGCAATACAGATGGAGTGTCTGCTTAGCAATAATTGAAGTCAAAGTCCTACAGGTAGGACCACTTTTAAACTACTCCTATTACAACACTAGAAAGTGCAGAGAATGTCTTGTCATGCATTAGTATGAATTCACAGAGGATTTTGAAGTATGCAATTCAGATGATGCCCAGTAATATCAGACTGCAGCCTACAATGCTTTAGTAGTGATATTACAGACAACCACAGCTGCACAAGTAACATACACATATGGAGGTCATGATAGAAGCAAGGCCTGCCAGCACACACATTTCAGATGACTACCATGACATAAAACACGACTTGGCAGTTGTCCAACTGACTGACATAATAGTTAATGTACCCGATACCTTGTTCTAAGACACACCAAGCATGTTGCCTTTTACTCTGTTAATGATACCTCTGGCTAACATACTTACCTTAAACATATACCTCAATTTCCAGTGGGATGGGTTCCCTCAATCTGGCTCTGGCTGTTCACCAAGGCTGACACAGGTCCCGCAGTTGCTCATAAGTGTCATTGTCTTGCACATTCTGCAGCCTGTCTGACTATGCCTATTGCCTGCAGCAGTACCAACAGCTTCAGCCTATATCACACACATTTGTATGTAAAACATAGCTGCTACAAGCATTCTGTCTGTGCTGATGTAATATCTTTACCCCAGTAATTTCCACCCCAACATATGAGAAAGGGGATAGAATCTACATTGAATCCTTATATCTTGTTGAGTAGTTGCATGGGATTGGCTGATTATACTGCAAATCATCTGTATGCTGCATATACCAATCACCTGCTAACGGGAACCATCTTAAAAGGGTAGACTCCTAGCTAGGGGAACCATTGTATATGAGAGTTAGTTTGCATGGTTAATTGGTTGACCCAGTACCTATATAGCTGTATCTTTCAAAAGAGGAGTATTGTACTCCATCAGGTATGCAACTATTTTGTTTCCAACATGAAGCATATGTCTGAAAATACTTAGGGGGAATGGGGAATACATCAGTAAGCCTTTCTTAGAACTGTACTGATGACATGCCATTGATCTCCAGCTGTATTACACCTAATGAGGATGTAGAGTACAAGGATATAATGCTGTGTGTTTACTAGGCACACAGCTCTCCTGGATACCTCCTTTATTTACAGTTGTAATAGTACACTGCAATTTGGTTGGCAGTGTTGTTTATACATATGTTATGGGTGGGGTTCCTGTTACAGGAGACACTACAATGGACTCCTGTGTTGGGTGGGTGATCATACGTGAGTATCTGTCATGGCACAAACAGGAGTAGGTCACCATTGCTAATATCCTAGTTGCATCCACACCCTTTGTATGTTTGGCACACTGTTGCATATGATATGTGTAATCAATTGGGGAATACTACTAGCCTTCCTTTATTGCTGTATCTCTACATATTGTACTCCCATGTATGTGATCCTGACATGTGTTCTCATTTATCTGTATTTCAGGAGATATCATGAATACCAGCCACTGGGCACCTTTCACTGAGGTAGAAAATGACCTCATCATTGAGGCCGTGAGACAACATTACCAAGTCCTGCTGTCCAGGGGAACAGCAAATAGATAAGAACTTGCAGTCTTGTGGGATGAACTGGTACATAACAAGAAAGCTGTCGGTCACCAGAAGAGCACATATGAACAAGTGAGACACCATGCCACAGATAGGATCCACCTGGAATGCAGACGTGCAGCGGATATGACCAGGGATCGTCAGGTCACTGGTGGTGGGCCTGCAGCAGAACAACCTCTGTCAGCCACAGAAGAAATCCTGGAAAACCTTGCAACACAGGACAGCTCCCAGGCATCCATCACCCGATATGTCGTGAATGTGGGTGTTACCATTTCCACTCAAGAGGAGTGTCCAGGTACGCCTAGCTGGATTAGCATTTGAATACTGTAGCATTCAGTGTGTCAGCATGTACATAGTTTTACATGGGTGTCAGATGTTTTTTGGGGGGAAGTTATCTGAATTTTTCAGCTAATGCACTGATTGTGACTAACATACTTGTTAACATAGCAGCTACTGTAAATGTGTGATACTTGGACATCTTACCCCTGTTATACTGTAACATGCACTGCTGTTTACATTACTTATCCTTCAAATTTTCTCAGGACTATCAGGAATAGGAAGAAGCCATGCACCTGCTGCTGGTAAGCACAAAACTGTTTTGTCAGAGATGTAGATTTAGTTCAATGTATTCACTAAAGGGTCATCCCAGGCCTGCTGACTGGATTGATGAACTGTCTGCGTGATTACCAAATGGACAGATATTTTCTGACTGTACACAGTTTAGACTCATACCTATGCGTTGTAGGTGTGACCACAGTGAATGATTTGACAGTGTTGTCAGGACATTACAGATTGCCATAACTGTCAACTGTGCAGAGTTCTGCAGAATGTCAACAGTGTACATAATTTAAGTTTTGCTCATGAGATTCTTGTTTAAAGAACTTTTATTTACAAATAGTTACAGATTTGGGTTAGAAAATACTGTCCTCATGTCCTACTACATGTAGTTGGGGGTAATACAAGTCTGTAATAGTGACACCAGTGCATACAGTTTAACATAGATTGCAACATAGTACTGCAAAGCATAGTGGTGCAGGTATTAATATAATATTTTTCCCTTTGACCAGGGAGGTTGTTTTTTGTCCCCTTCACAACCCGATGTCAGTGTCTCTTCAGACTCTAATGATGATGGTGACCAAAGTGAGGCTCAGCTGAGGGTTGAAAAGTCTGAATCTGACACAGTTTACATCCCTCATCTGCCCTCATTATTCCCATACACAGCCATTATGCCTACATATACCCAGTCCCCTGTGGCCACAGATATTGGACAGTCAAAGGGTGAGGTCATTGAACAAGGAAGTGTGGCTACTGTGGCTGCAGCGGCTGTCAACACTGGCCATAGCCAAAGAGTTGGTGAGGTTCCACACAGGCGAATTGATAGCGGTTCCCGTAGGAGGCCCCCTGTCCCTCCATCACCTGTTGCAGGTGTCTCATCATGTGCCACTCAGCATATGTTTAAGGCCATCACAGAGGCACAGGCACATTCAGAAAGGAACTCCTGATGACCGCTCAGGAGCTCAGTCTGACATCCATGACTGCTTCCACCATGTTGTTGATACTCTGGAACCATTGACTGATGAGACAAATCTCACATCATCTGTCTTGGAACGCATGTTGTCTGTGATGGAACATCTGGTTGGAGTTGAATGTCAGCATCATGGGCGTAGGTCTGCAGCTACATGTGCTGAGAGTCAATGTGGTCATGCACAGTCACAATCCCTTAGTAGCAGTACATCCAGCATTCCACAGGGGTGTGTGTTGCCCACACCAAGACATGGAAAGCCATGGGCTCATGGTCCGTGGAGGACATGTTCCCAGCAGAAAGTAGTCACCCTCAGGTAGTAGTCCAGCATCGGACTATTCCGCAATTTTTTATCACAGTTTTTTTTTAGTCATGGACCTATTTTTGCTTACAGGTGGCCCAGTGGATGTGCACTTTGCTGCTTCAGGATTGCCAGAACTGGCAGTGGGAGTTCTTCATGCCAACTGCATGGTGTTAGGTTTTGCACAAATTGTTGGTGCACACCTACACCAGATGAAGAGCATATTGTCCATCCTGCTGGGGCAGTCTATCCAGGAACCAGCTCAACACTGCCTTCACAGGAGCAGTGAAGTGTACTGACACCCCATGGGTGAGGACTTGAGTAATGCTACTTGTCTGATGTCCAGGGATGGGATTTCACAACAAACAAAGGTGTTCACCTTTGTGTCACCAACTGCTGTCTGTCTGTCATGTCTGTCTGCAAAGTTCACCTTCCCAACATCCTGTCCACACATTTTACTTCATCTCCATAAAAGAAGTACCTGCCCAAAATACATAGTTCTCCATTTTGCACACGTGTCACTGGATACACTATGTTTAGTCCAATTACACACACACTTATGTTGTCATACCTGTCTGAGTGACTGCCCAAATTCAGCTAAAAACTGTTAAGTAGTTGTTGCTTGAGATGAGTTGTTCTTTCCTACATTCCTGCACTTTACCTACCTGCTTTCACTATGTTTTCTCCTGCTTGCACCCCATTTCACCACTGTTCTATCTCCCAGTTTTTTTTCTTTAAAGCCATTGTTGCACAATGCTCTTTCAAGCTATGCTAGATGAGTATATTAATATATGTATTTGAATGCATAATAATCAGTTACAAAAAGTACACCTGTCCCCTATTTGAACCCAGTACCATCGCATGACACTGTGCAACACGCCACGCAGCCAGTTAATTACAGATGTTTAAAGCAAAGGCATAGTAATTGTCATTTCTCATCACAAGCGTGTTAAGTAGATGCTGAGCATCCACTGCATTGAGCAAATTCTGAAAGATTCATGGAAAAATAGGAGTTTAACTGGGGGACTCTGGTAGAAAATACATCCCTATAAAGCCATACACATGCAATAGATGTAAGGTTATGTAACAGCAGTTAATGTGTTCAATTATATCTACACAAAAATACACGTCAAAAAGATTAATGGAAATAGGAGTTTAACTGGCTGTGGTAGAGAATACATCACTATAAATCCATACACATAATCGATTTAAGTGAGGTCTGTACAGATACCTGTCCCAATTATACTTACAACATGTTACACCTTTTGAGTGACTGACCTCACTGTTAAATGCTTTGCAAATGTATTAATTTATGGTCCTGGGCAAAATACAACTGTGTTAGCATTTAAAAAAATGTATGTGTACATCACCATTAGAAATTCTGACATGTATAACTGTCTCATCACATATTTATCTATTAAAGCAATACAGATGAGTGTTGCTTACAAATAATTGAAGTCAAAGTCCTACAGATAGGACCAAATTTAAATACTCCTTTACAACACTAGAAAGTGCAGAAATGTCATGTCTGCATTAGTATGAATCACGAGGATTTGAAGTCATGCAATTCAGAAGCCCAGTAATATCAGACTGATTTTTTAGTGAAAATTACAGACAACCACACTGCACAAGTAACAAAATATGGAAATAGAACATCCAGCACACACATTTCAGATGACTACCATGACATACACTGACTTGCAGTTGTCCAACTGGCTTGACATAATGATTAATGTACCCATACCTAAGGTCACACAAGCATGTTGCCTTTTACTCTGTTAATGATACCAACATACTTACCTTAAACACATACCTAATTTCCAGGATGGGTTCCCCAATCTGGCGCTTCAAAGCCACAGTCCGCAGTTGCCAAAGTTTAATCTCACATTTGCAGCCTGTCGCTATATAGCCTGCATAAGCATTCAGAACACACCTTATGTAAAACATAGTCAATAGAAAATTCGTAAATTATCTTTACCCCAGTAATTTCCCCCCAATATGAACGAACTAATATCTGAATAGAATCTACTATTGATATCCCTTACATATAACTTGTTGAGTTAGTTGCATGGTTAAACTTGGCTGATTATATCTGTTTAAATATATAGTTCTTTATGACAACATTTTTTTCCATACTTCAATCACCTGTTTTAAACTTGTAGGGATACCAACTTAAACCTAATAATTAGAGCTCATAAATGCTGACAATTGGACTACAATACCTCTTTTTATTGTAATATGTTCTGCATTGTTAGTTTTAAATTTTTCTGTTCCTTTAATAAATGGTTGTACATACCATGTAACATATATCCTAGCTTTGTATCCTTTCAAGAAGAACAATTGGTAAAACTACCTTATTTTACTCATTAGTATTTCAACATATTTCATGTATTACAGCCACATGGCATATGTCTGTATACTTAGGTAAATGACCTCATCATAGGAGAACATTACTAGTGCTGTCCAGTTGATCTGATAAATTGCACTCTTAATGAGGATGTTAGGTACATAGGATATAAAGCTTTGTTATCAGAAGCACACATTCGAAATAGTTGTAATATACCTCAAATTTGATCAATTTTTGTATAATAGTAGATTCCTTGATTGACAGGAGAGCTACAATGGTATTAGTTGGTCAGTATCATTAGTTTAATCTGTAGGCAAAGAAATCGGAAAACTTCTACTATCCTAGTTGCATCCATCCCATTTATTGACATGTTGTTATTATTTACCATAATTGAGGTTACTAGATACTTTAATATCCATCTTAATATTGTACATTCAGTAATCAGTCATATTTTTACATGTGTTTCAATGTATTTCACACAGATAATCTGAATTTTCCAAGCTACATGCACTGTGAGGTATGAAATGACCTCATAAATTGACTTGTTGAATCATTATCATCCTCTGTGAAATACAAATAGATGAACTTCATATTACCCTGTGGATCAACTGTAACATGAAATCTGTTACATTACAATTGAAAAATCACTCAAATATGTTAAAGCTGACATCAGGAATAGAATGAAGCATCATCACTGTGCTGGTAGAAAAACATAATTTTGTCAGAATGATAGAATTCTAGTTCAATGGATAAAAGTTCACTACAGGGCAGTCCCAGGCTGTCCTATCGGGTGAATGTCATGTCTAAATTATTGCAAGAGGAATCCATGATAATGTAGTTGGATTACCATTTGAATCTTGTACCATCAAATGTTGAGTGTACCACAGTACATGATAAAACATTTATTGTCAGAATTACTTGCATATTTTTCAATAAGTCAAGAGTTCTGCAATATGTTAACTACAGTGTACAAATGTTATTTGACAACACCCTATTTATGAAATATCTGTTTACAGAAACTTATTTCCCAAATTTTTCAGATTTCAGGAATAGAAATAGCCATGATCTCATGCTCCACTACAAAATGTTTTGTCAGGATGTAGATATCTAAGTCTAATGTATCACTAAAGTGTCATCCAGCTTTAACATAGATTGATGTACATAGTACTGATATTAGCATAGTGGATGCAGATATTAATATTGCTTCACTTTAGACTCATACCTATGTCTGTTGTACCAAACATTCACTTGTCAGTGTTTCAGGACATTACTGATTGCACATAACTGATCACTTGAGAGTTGAAAAGTCAATCTGTACATAAAGTTTACATCTCAGAAACTGTTGTAAATTATTACAATAGATACAGATTTGCTAGAAAATCTAGTCCCCATGTAAGATATCTGACATGTAAGTTGGGGTCATGAAACAGGAATAGTGACTACCAGTGTATACAGTTTACTGATCAACATAGACCATGCAAAGCATTGGTGAGGTATTAAAAAATTGATACTTTCCAAGGAGGTTTGTCTGTCCTTCACAACCTGTTGTCAAGTGTCTTATACAGTGACTAATATGTTAGCCAAATGAGACAGCTATTGAAAAGCAATCTATACTTAAGGCAGAGTTCAGTCAACTTCCTATTAATCCTCATAGATTTTGTTTAAAGAACTTATCCATAACAGTTTATCTTCCTCTGCCTACTAATGTTGGGTATACAAGTTGTAATGTGCAGTGAACAGTAAGTTGTGCAACTGTAGCAAAGCATGTAGCATATATCTTTCCTTGACCAGGAGGTTGTGACTTCACACATGCAGTGTTTATTGATGTGACAAGTGAGCGCTGTTGAGTTGCACAGATTACACTTTGCCTTTATGCCAAAGCCATAGCCTCAAACCCTCCTGTCCAGATTTGCAGTCAGGTACATTACAGATGTGCTACTAGGGTGTGTGTACACTGGCCATAGCATAAGTTGTGAGTTCCAAAGGATTGTAGGTTACAGTGCTCCTCTCACTTGAAGTGTCTATCTGCACCACAATGTTAGGTCAGATGCAAGGCAATTCAGAAGAACTCGATGAGCATGGTCTTCAGTCACATCCTGACTGTCCACCAGTGTTGTGACCATGATGCAACAATGTCATGCTCTGTGACAGGTCTGTGTGAACATCTGAAATGCCTACAGGTTGATACAGCTAGAGCTGTGGCTAAGCCTCTTAGCAGTCACCAGTTTCCCAAAGGGGTGTCGCAACATTAGAGCTGCTCAGGTCCGTGAGACATGTCCCACATAATCAGAGTGTCAGACTGCTTTGGGCTAACAGTGCATTCCTTCAGCAGTACATGAGTAGCATACTAGCATCACCAGCTACAGTCACAACAATTGGCTAAAATTGTGTTACATACACTAACTGTCACATTGACTACTACACACACTACCATGTTTCGTCTTACTGACTCCGATCACAAGTAAACCTTGGCTAGCCTCTAGCACAGCCTGTGCACGATGAACCGTCACATCCATTCTTTCTAGATCAGGAATTGCTATCAGGAACTATTAATAGAATTTGCTTCATCCACTTGCTTGGACATGCTGTCATTAGATATTTGTCATTTATATGTCACATAAGTATTACCATTTTTAATGTTACAAATGAATTCTATGTGTATCGTTACCAGATTGTAGATTGATGGGTAAACATAATCTGGAGTTCATGAAAGTAATTTCACACTTTCAGGATTTAAGCAAACATGGTACACATGCTAATCTGTCTATACAAAAACACTAAGTTACAAAACACAATCAACTCAGATCCACAAAAGTAATCATTCTAATACCTTAATGAACATATTATCATACCTTCCCAAAAACCTAGTTAGACATCACAATCACAATACACCACAAAAAATCACACCAATCAACTAACTACTTTAAACTACATCTAACCCTACCTAAATGTAACATACACTACTATTACATCTTCAACAAACCAAAGTATGCAACCACTAACTGCACATTAAACCTATCACCTTTATCACCTAATAAGTCTGTATATTGCAACACCTCTATATCCTACTAACTACAAAACAATCCACACAACTTGACATCATACTAGACATATTATACCATATTCCAGTACTGAATTATTTCCCTGGGGAAGAATTTGGTGTTCTGTGGCTTCGCAATAATCAGTGTTCGAATTTTACAGTTCGAACATATGGTGCTTGATCGTCAGCCATTTCAATGGACTGATATAGACCCCTACAATCAACCCATCAACATCAGAGCACAGGATTGAATGCCAGCACAGAAGAAAAATGTCATCAGAAAGATAAAACAGTATAGGTTTATGGGTTCATAGGTTCACATTTGTTTAATAGGTTAATTAACACAAGGGCTTCTTTAAGCCTAGTCATGCACCCCTAAATTCTGAGAAGGTCTGTTACCCTTGATAAGTGTAAGCAGGTTTTTGGGAGCTGAAACATCTACAAGCTGGGTCATGGGAGATGAACCATCTACAGTTTCTCTGTGTCCATTAGAGATATTTGTCCTAAACCAGGTATGATTGGCCTGTTCCCCATCCAGTTGTGTAACTTGCACTTGATTTGTATTAGGGCAGGACTCTGCTTTACATGGATGGGCAGCCTGTTCCATACAGAGTGCAGTCTCTGGGTTACATACTTGTCTATCCAGCATGTCCTATTTATACCACAGGCAAGGTGTAGGTCTGTAAAACAGGTAATTATGGTGCTAATTGTTTCATGGATATGCAGGAGGTCCACAGTGGGGTCTGACACCACCCTGTATAGCAGGCATACACCTCCCCTCCAAAGCATGTAAGAGAATGAATACACAGATAGGGCCTTGACTCGGTCTGTGGATGTTATGGTTGTTGGATATGCTTGGTTAGTTACATACCAAAGGTGGCATTGCACTCAATGATAGGTCTAATGAATGCCAGATATAGTTGACTTCCTTCAATTTAAATGGTGTACCGTTGTTTATAGGTTGTGAAACATAGAATGTTTTCCACAATATTACAGACATGTGACAGTCAAAATCTAGATCACTCTCTGTGTCCATAAGTCATTGACTACTGGGTCAACTGCTGAAGGTGTACTGTCAATACAATAGTTACCAGAGGTGGATGACTCCCCATATGATAGCATTGTGCATTTCTTGGCATATAATGTTAGTCCATGGCTGTGACAACAACTGTATGTCTGTGTCAGCCCCTCCTGGATAACATTTATATTTGTGTCAGTGTGGGATTCAATGACAGCTCCTAATTTACAATCATCTGCAAATTTAGTCAGCCAGAGACCACTGACAGTGGCTGTGACTACAGAGAAGTAAATGCCTAACAACAGCATTCCGAGGAATGATTTGTGATGGAGTCCACTGGTGACTGACCTTATTGTAGAGGTGGACTCCCCAGTGCTAACTTCCTGGATCCTGTCTGTCAGCCACTTGGCTATGCACTGGCTGACATTTTTATTTATTTTATTTAACATTTGTTAACCGAGAAAGTCCGACTTGGAACAAAGCCAATTTTCAGCGGAGGCCCAGGGAAAAATGCTCCAGACGCACGTCTTTCTAATGTGAGAGGAAACCGGAGCACCCAGAGGAAACCCACACGAATGCAGGGAGGGCATGCAGACTGCACAGAAGACACCCCAGCTGAGAATCGAACCGGAGAACCTTTTGCTGTGAGGTGACAATGCTACTGCTACTGCTGCACCACTACTAGTTTGTACCTAACCTCTTTAGTTTGTCAACAACGCATGATGGGGTTATAGTGTCAAATGCCTTGTCAGGCCATGGTCGGTAGAGAGAATCATTTTTCCCTCATCTAGTGCTCTGGTTACCTTCTCAAATAGGTCCCCCAAGTAGGGTAGGCATGATCTGCCCTTGACAAAACCAGACTGGGTTTGGTCCGGTGTCTGCATTAACACTACATCTCTGTTGATCATTTCCATGATAATTCTTTTATGGCTTTACATATCAGACTACTGAGAATTCTGGGTCTGTAGTTTCCATGGTCTGTAGATGGCCCACCTTTGTACAGAGGGATAACTGTTGCTGTTTTCAATTCATGAAGCATGATGTCTGTTTGGTGACTACAGTAAAATACTAATTCCGGAGGCATTGAAAGGTCATGTTTCATGCTCTATAGAAGGCATGCTGGGATACTGTGTGGGCTCACTAATGTAGTTTACTTGGTTGTAGACAGAACATTAAGAACATGATCTCAAGTGATAGTAGGGGTACTTATATTTGATTGTATTTCCTTAGAGAAGGTTGAGGAGTTGATAGGGGTGATGATGGGGCCCAAATTATGAGCTAGATGGTATGCTATATCATCTGCCTCATTATAGGGGGTTTTAATTACAATGAGATATGCACACAATTGTGTCTTACCTTTGTGGTTGTGGACATAGCTGAATTATGCTTTGTGGTTGCCCTTGGCCTGGGAGCCTGACCTTGCATCAAATCTGGCTGTGGTAGACTTCATTTGTCCTCTGATGTATTTGTTTATTTTGAGATTGCTTTTATACTGCTGTGTGCTGCACCACTATGTTTTGCCATGAGTTTCTTCCTTTTGTTGTACAGCTTATTGACTCTGTGATTCCATCAGGATGGCTTGATTTTGAGTTAGGTCTGTACTTCTCCCTGGTGGGTATGGCTGCCTCTATGCAGCTAGTAAGTAGCATGCTCATACAGGGTTTCTGTGAACACATCTCTATAGACCGCAGTGTTCTCCATGTTTATAGAGGCTTGAGGTTTGGACAGTGTATCACCTAATAGCTAGAGGTCAGCCTTACAGTAGTTGCTGAATATTCCATGTGTAGATGGGGGTCCATGTTTTATTTCTACTTCAAAGGAGACCATTTGTGTTTGGACCTTACCATGGATGATATTACAGTACAAGGTATGCATGACTGCCATATTGCCAAGGCCCATACCCAGTGTGGTTGCTCCCGTGATTGGCGTACTGGCTATCTGTTCTAGGGAGTTACTGTTTACAAAAATCCAGGAATCTCTGTGTCTCTATATTCTGTGTCATATAGGATTCCCAGTTAATATTGGGATACTGCAAGTCATCCATGCATATGGCATTGTGTGGAATGGCTAGTGTTTCCAGTAAGTTTAAATACATGATATGGGTTTCCTGGGACATAGAGAAGGGGTCTACAGCTTGCATGGATGTAGTATTAGATTTTTGCCTATTGTTATTTGAACCAGGTACAGCTCAAGTGCATTGTCCTGTTTGAACAGCCTTAAGGTATCTTTAGTTTTGATGTACATAGAGACACCTCCACCTTCAGTCCCTGCCTGTGAAGTAGCTGGTCTAACTGTGTGGAAGGTATAATAACCTTACACTGTTGCTGTGATGTCCTCAGCTTTAAGTTATGTGTTAGTGACCACACAGATGTCCTCTCAGAGCTCAGATAATATCTGTAAGTATAGTCTAGGGAGGTATGTCACAGGTCATGTACTTCCACATGGACTATGACTGGGTCATAGCATGGGATTGTAGGAACTTAGCAGACTAATGGCCCTAGGGCCCTTACAAGCCTAGCCATGTTCTACCCTTATTTCCATGATCAGCAACAACTGCCCCTGTACAAGAGGGACACAGGTGGAACCCCCATGGTGAATTTCCAGTTACACATCCAATCGTCCAGACTGCGTTTGAAGAGGACCAATGAGGTGCTCTGCTTGACATGAAGTGAGAGTCAATTCCAAAGGTGTGGTAACCTTTGGAAGTCATATCTGATCTTCCAGCATGTTGTATTACTGTCACATACCAGGCTATGATGTATATAGTGAGTAATCCATGTACCATTTGATTTGTGAATATACAGCATTTCCAATAAAGCCTGGTCACAAATTGTCTTATATGCAAGGCATATACCTCCTCTGAGTAGTCTGCATGAAACAGAATAAAGTGACAGTGATTTTAGACTATCCACATAAGACAGATGCTGAAAACCTTGAATTATCCTTATGAGGAACCTTTGTGGTCTCTCCAGTTGCTGCAGGTGCTTGCAAAGGTGCATACCAAAAGGGACAGTGTATTCTATTATTGACCTGATGAGGGGAGAGTACATTGAGGTCATAACTACTTTTACTCTTCTGTGTGCAATGGACTTACTTATGAGATGAGCAATATAGAATGCCTTTTTTTACCACTCTGGAGACATGGTGATCAAAGGTAAGGTTACTGTTAACCTGTGTTAACTAGGTCTCTCAGCAGTGAGTGCATATGTAGGGTATTTTTATTGATATGTGAGTTAGCAGGGACAGTGCACTTACTGAGAGGGATGTTAATACAGTTTTATTACATTGAGGTTTAGGACATGGGTTTGGTACCAATCATTTGTGTATGGAAGACCCTCTTGCAAGATGTTGTCATCATCTGGAACTTCTATGATCACTCCCAATATGCAGTCATCAGCAAACTTTGTCAGCCACAGACCTTTAATTTTAGCTTGTACTTTGGGAACCACATTCCAAACAGTAGAGGTGCCAGGACAGATCCCTGTGGAATAACACTGTTTATAGGTGTACTGTTGGAGGTGGATTCCACTATTTTCACTCTATGGATTCTAGCAGTGAGCCAGTTAATGACCCATCTAATGATGTAAGGGTTGATACCTAGTTGGGTGAATTTGTCAATGATGCCTGGGTGGGGGGTAGTGTCAAAAACCTTTTACATCTAGGTAGGATGTATGCACAGATTTCCCCTCATCCAGGTCCATAGTGACTGTCTAAAAGAAGTCCACAATCTTTCACAGGCATTATTTCCCTTTGACAAATTAAAACTGTATAGAAGCAGCTGTTTGGAGTTTACCTATATCTTTGTTGATAAGGTTCATGATGATTCACTCCATGGCCCTGCAGATGAGGCTAGTCAGGCTATTAGCTCTATATTTCCTGGGGTGAGTGGAAGCACCACCTATGTGCAAGGGAATAATAATGGCCATTTTCCATTCAGCTTTGACAAAGCCAGTGTTTATACTACATTTGAAAGAGTACCCAATGGTGTTCCTAATTCTTATTGGAGGCCATGTAGGACTCAACATGGGATGTTATCAGGTCCTATAGATGTTGTGTACTTGGCCTTAGAGAGGGATTTTAAGACTTGGTTTTTAGAGACACAAGGTAGGGGACAGGAGATATTTATGTCATGGGGTACATGTGATGGGGCAGGGGGGGTGAGGTATTCACAGAATGTGTCAGCTGACAGGTGAGCTATATCCACAGGCTCAGTATATGTGCTATAACTAACTACCAGTTCGGCACAGATCTGGCCCTGTCCTTTTAGGTGACAGATGTAATTAACACCTTTTGGTTGTTCTTTGTGGAGGAAGCTAATTTGAATTCATAGTTTGATAGTGAAGACTTCACAAGAATTCTTATTGCCTTGTTTAAGCTGAGTAGTGTTTCCAGTTTAGGACTCCCTCCCTCTTAGTTTTAGTCAGATATTCTAAAGCCCGTTAATGACAGTTGTCCACCAGGCAGGTTTGCTCTTTCTTGTGTAGCTTATTTTGGTGCTATCAGGTATGGCCGAGTCAATGCAGTTAAACAGGTGTTTGTATGATACATTGATGTAGACCTGGCCATAGTTGCCAGTTCCATCTGGGGGAGGGGGGGTGCAGTACGGCTATTTATACCATCCCAGTAGAGATAATTATGTGAGTTGGAGAAATGTTTTAGTGTATTTGATGGTTGGGCGGAGCATGTGATACTTAGTTCACATGTGACTGACTTGTTGGCCAGATCTTGCTACGAAAGACCTCACAGTGGGAGTGCTAGAGTGGAACCCACATTGGTAAGCTCCAGATCCAGGATGCTGGCACCCCTTCTGGGGGTGTCAACCAGCAGGTCCAGTGCATTGGAGTGAACAAAGTCGAGGAACCTTTGGGCAAGTGAGTTACACCATGAGGAATTTACCTGGCCAGTGGATGGGTATTTAAAGTCAAGTAGACACAAGTAGACCTAAATAGGCAGAATGGTTGTCCTGATTGACAGAGGGGGTGATGTAGCTGGCAATGAATTGAATAGGTGTCTTACCAACAGTTAATTGCACCTGAAGTATTCCCAGGGTATCCTACTTTGTAACCAATCTGTACGTGTATTCATCTGTAATGACTATGGAAACAATGTCTCTTAAATTTCCATGCCTACAGTTTGTGTTCTGAATGTGTAGAAGGAGGTGTAGGCATATATGGTTGGGGTGCTCCCCACAGCCATGAACCATGTCACTGTGACTGCAGAAATGTGTAAGTCTTCCAAGCACACCTAGCACTTAGCAGCATAAGTTAGAGGCTGTTGTAATATGGAGTTTTCACATTTGGGATTGTGTCCTTGAGACATTGCCTAAAAAGGCCACTATGGTGGTGGCAAGAGCCTTGGCCAATAGCCAAAATCCCAGGGGTGACAGATGAAGACCATGTCTGGCAAAGCTTTGAGGTCTGCTGATCATGTCATCCAAGGCTGACAGATAATGTATCACCTTAAAATGACACCAGAAACTAAGGTAATTATTGATGTCAATCATTTTCCATTTGTATTGCAGCATCTTCCTAGGTCAAGGGAAAATGTAGCTTAAGGTTAGGGGCATACCTGCCTGTGACACACAGTCGACAATTCAGTCATGTCTGTCTACATATAGTCCAGAGAGGTGCATCGCAAGTCATTCACACCAACATGGACTATGACAGAGTCACAACGATACCTGTTTTGGGATACATGAGTGCATGTGTGATATGGCAGATCATGTCACCTGACAGACAGCTGACTGTGACCTCTTCCTTATCCAGCCTAGTCAGAGGGCCATCTTGTGTGTCTCACAGTGAAGTTCCATATGACTAATATGTTTGTTTTACTGTTTTGACTTAAGGGCTTGACAGGTGAGAGACTGGAGTGAGAAGTATCATGTGTATTGCATTCTGCAGTGGACGTATTATGTGTAACATGTGTTTGTTTGGTGTTTATGTATGTTTCTGGTCTGGACTTCTGCATTCGTAGGTATGTGTGATGTGGGTTTGGGTGAAGTGGGAGGTGAGGTGTGCATGGTGACAACCTGCTCATTGTCATATGTACTGACTGGTGTGCAAGAGAGCATGTATTCCAGGCTGTTAATATACTTGTATCTCTGACATGCTGAGTTTGTGTTACTTGTGGTCCAATGACATGAGCGCATACATAATGTGGTGGATCACAGGCCCTGATAAGCAAGCAACCGTGCAATTCTCCTTACTCAGCTTGGTGAGATGGACATCAATGTGTCTCACAATGAAGTCTGTGATGACTAGAATGTTGGATTGTTTGTCAGCTTGCGTTATGGGCTTTTAGATTGGTCCTCTATGAGATGCAGCTCCATCTGTTGATATGGGTGTTGAGTGGATATGGGGCTGCTGAGGGTATTTGTTATCTGGACTTTCTCTATCATGTGTTTGGGATTTATGAAAGTTACATGTCAGTGCCTCAGCTCATGTCTGCTTTGAATTTTGTGTAATGAGTGCAGCATGTGTACTTCTGACTACCTTATTGACATTAGGAGTAGTTTTATGTGAGAGCGTTGCCTCTGGTGTCATTGTTTATATACATCTCTCACATACCATATCAGTTTGTTTGAGAATGAAGTGGTTGTCAGTAAACATGAGATGATTTCTACATTGCCTCAGAAAGCCCATATCCACCAAGCTGGTAAAGGTCACAGAGGGAAACCTCATATCCATGGCAACAGACCCTTTTTATTGGTTAAATAGTTGTACTGAGAATATCACTCAATGTCACAAGTATCTGTTCTACAGCTGTGGGGACAATGCTTGTCACTGCATGCTGGTTGCCCTGTGTGCAACTCAGTATTGGAGATAATTCCATCATGTTTTCCAAGAAAAATGTCACCCAAGGTGTCTGAGTCTGTACAGAGCACTGTCAAACACTGGAAGGGAAACGAATACATGCAATAAAATGAAAGTGAAGCAAACATCAAGCTGTAGGCTGAAAAAATACAACAAAAAACCTGGATCCAAACACCAAATTTAATAAAACCTGTAGTGTCTTGGCAAGAGCATTCAAAGGAGAATACAAAATAATGCATGCACTCTGTAAAGTTAAGAATGGAGTATTTACGCAGTTATTCTGAAGTTAGACACTGATCAAGTAGTGCTTACAGAAAGCAAACACTTACCTTGTGAAGAATGCTGAAAAGAGCGGAGTCAGCTGAATTGCTGCTGCCTGGCTACTACTACTGCTGGTCTCACTCTGCTGGAATGCAAAGCTTCTATTCTTTTTCTCTCACAAGAAGCAAAATGTTAGCACCAAGCTCAAGATAAGAAGCAGGACACAGCCTGTTTGTTGACCCACACACGTCCCACATGATGTAAGGCTCTGTAGGATTGTGGTAGCCTTTTCCAGGTAGATGCCTTGATTAGCAACCAGATCAGTCATTTGACTTTTGCATGTACTATGCCTTGGGTTCTGAGGCTCATAGGATTTGACTAGGGTACTGACCTGATGGTGACTAGGAGCACAGCTACTGCATCACAATATAATGTTCAATGTCAAGTGATATAGATTTCCAAGTTTGCTCTAGCAAGCTCTACAGTAGCAGTGATCCATGTTAGGTAACGGTTTCACAGCAATTCATGCAGCCTGCCCTTAAACAGCATAATGATGGTGATCTGCGTGACATGGATGTGAGGTCTACTGTAGAGGAGTGACCACCTTTGGCCAATGTTTCTGTCCCTCCCACATGTCCTAGATATGTCATACTGTACGTTTATGTTCCTAGAATAAAAAGCTATGTTCTCACATAGCTTCACATAACATCCATTTGCTTGTTTGACAGGCATTGTAGATGTGCAAGGCCAACTTAATGACTGCAAAGGTGAACAAGTTTTCTGTGCATTCACGGCATCCACATCTTCACTGCAAAGAGTGCCTACAGACAATGTGTTTGAGGCTGTGAACTCCAAGGGTATAGTAGCAAGATCTTTACTTTGCTGGAGTTGTATATTGCCACTTTTATAAGTATGCTATTGCAACCCTGCCTAATACCAGGATTATGGTTCATGCAAGTGCCACATGCCTGGTAAAGCAGTGTACTCAATCTACCATGTTATGCCACACTGTCAGGTACTGTTTTACCTTAGAATGACACCATAAAGGTAATAAGATGTTACATTTAACCATCTGTCAGGCCACTGCCTAACCATAACCTGTTGTGATGTATACACAAGCAATAATCTATTGCTAATAGCAATATCACTGACTGTTGAGAGGTGGACAGCATCCCCAATCCTCTACTCCTACTCCTCACAAACACATGTGAGAGATGAGACAATATTAAAAACCTTGAATCCATTCTGTCTCACACAACAGTTGGTACATATGCAATGAGTGGGTTGCCAACATGCACACCACACATTCTACTCCACCCAAACCCACATCACACATACCTACATGTGTGGAGGTCCTTACCAGAAACATACCTAAACACCATATATCTCACAAACACAAATGCAAGCATGCTACACATAATACTACCTTTGCAGAGCGCAATACACATAATAGCTCACACACCACTGTCTCACCAGTCAAACCCTTAAGGAAAAACATAAACAAACTTATAAGTCATGGGTTATTACATCATGAGACACAATGATGTCCCTCTCACTGACTAGATAAGGGAAAGGCCACAGCCAGCTGTCTGTGAGGTGCCAGGATACACCATATCACACCTGCTCTCAAGTCTGTTAACAACAGGTACTGTTATGACTACATCATAGTTCCTGTTCGTGTGTATGACTTCAGACATACTTCCCTAGACTGTATACAGAGATATGACCGAGATCTCGGAATATGTGTATCAGGTAGGTATGCCCTTGGCCTTCAGCTGCATTTTACCTTCACCTAGGATGATGCTCCAATGCAAACAGAAAATGATTGACTTCAATAATTGGCTAAGCATCTGGTGTAATTCTAAGGGGATCCACTCTCTGTCAGCCTGACATGACATGCTCAACAGAGCTTGATGCTTTGCCAGAGATGATCTTCATCTGTCACCCCTGGGATTTTGGTTATTAACCAAGGTTCTTGCCACCCCCATGGTGCACTTTTTAGACAGTGTCTCAAGGACAAAATTTGCAATGTAAAAATCCCATCTACAAACAACCTCAAGGTTATGCTACTAAATGCTAGGACTGTCAACATGAAAATGCACTCATTGGAAGCTGTGTCCACCTTGGTAGACACAGATATTTGTGCATTCACAGAGACATGGTTCAAGGCTGTGGAGAGTACCACAGCCATACCAGGCTCTACTTCCTTCCACATGTTCAGACCTCAAACTGAAGGCATGCAAACTAACGGAGGAAGTGTATAAATATTCATTAAGGACACATACACTTCCAGATTGGTTAAACAGTATGATTCCCTTGAGAGATTTCTTGTGCTTTTGACTGCTTGTAGGGTACACATTCAAGTCATTGCCAGCTACAGGAGCACCGCCATGAATCAGGACAGCCACTCTGCTTATTTGGATCCACTTGAGTCTATCAAGATAGAGCATCATTGTTTTGGTGACTTTAACTATCCGCTGACTGGGTAGATTATTCTTGCTCAAACTCACTTGACCAAAGGGTTGTTCATTAACTCCAATGCCATAGCACCCTCACTGTGAGGTCCTTCCTGATGAGATCTGACCACAAATCTGTCGTATTCAAAGTAAGTGTCAGACCTGACACTTCCCCCTTGTAGCAAATAACCTAAACGTCTTCACCAAAGCAGATTATAACCTCCCACGGGATGGTATAAATAGCTTTGCTGTACCTTTTCCCTCAGATGAAACTGGAAACTATGCCAAGCTCTACACCAATGCTTTATACAAACATCTGCATAACAGCACTGACTCAATTGTACCTGATAGGAGCAAAACAAGTTCCTCATGGAAGAGCAAACCTCCCTGGTGCACAACTGCCATTATCAAGCTTTACAATAAGAGGAAGACATTGCTGTCTAAGAGGAGGAGGAGGGAGCCTGCTAAACTAGAAACATTCCCTCCTCAGGTTAAAGAAGCAAATAAGAGTAATTGTGAAGTCCTCCAAAACAAAGTATGAGTCCAAATTAGCTTCCTCCACAAAGGGCAACTACAATACATTCTATAGTTACATCTGTAACCTGAAAGGATAGACCCAGATTTGTACCAAACTCGTAGTTAGTGATACCACATATACTGAGCCAGTAGACATAGCTTACCAGCTGATCAACAGGTTCTGTGAAAACTTCACTCCCCTGTCCCCACCACATGTACCCCATGACATCTCTACCACCAGTCCCTTACCTTGTATCTCTAAAGAGCAGGTCATAAATGGCCTCTCTAAGGACAAAAACACAGCATCTATGGGACTTTATAACATCCCAGGCCGTGTCCTACATGTGGTCCAACATGGATTAGTAACAACAGTGAGAACTCTTTGCAACCATAGTGTATCCACTGGCTTCATCCCAGATGACTGCAAAATAGACACCGTTATTCTCCTGCACAGACCTATTAACCTGACAATCCATGTCTGCAAGACCATGGGGCAAATCATCATGGACCTTATCAACATAGACATAGGTAATCTACACACAGTTGACCCTATACAGTTTGGATTTGTCAAATGGAGATCATGCCTGTTAAACTTGGTGGACCTCTTTGAAACAGTCACCAAATGGATGAGGGGGAATCTGTGCATACAGCCTACCTGAACTTAGCCAAGGCATTTGAAACTATACCCCACTCAGGCATAATTGACAAACTTCCTCAACTAGGCATCAACCATTATATCATTAGACGGGTCACTAACTGGCTCACTGATAGAACTCATATAGTCAAAATAGGGGACTCCATCTCCAGTAGAAGAGCTGTAACCAATGGTGCTTCACAGAGTTCAGTCCTGAGTCCTCTCCTTTTTGGAATCCATTTCTCTCAAGTACATGCACAAAGTAAATGTCTCTGGCTGACAAGGTTTGCTGATACCTGCAAACTGGGAGCAGTCATAGAATCTCCAAATTATGTCAACATCATGTAAGAGGATCCTACATAAACAAATGATTGTTGCCAAAGTCATGGCCTTAAACTCAATTCAAATATATGTATCATTCCTTTTGGTAATAGCAATGTTCCTGCTAAGTACCACATCAGTAGCAACACCTTAAGTACATACCCATGGGTGAGAGACCTGAGCACACAGGTTAACAGCTACCTTACCTTAGATCACCATGTCTCCACGGTGGTAAGAAGGGCATACTATCTTGCTCATGTTATAAATGAAACCATTGTCTCCAGAAAAAGAAGTTATAACCTCCATGTACTCTTCCCTCATCAGGCCAATAATTGAGTGTAATGACCCTTTTGTTATGTACCTTTCCAAGCACCTGCAGCAATTGGAGAGATCACAAAGGTTCCTCAAAAGGGAAATTCAAGTCTTCAGTATCTGTCCTATGGGGATCATCTGAAATCACTGTCACTTTAGTCTGTGTCATACAGACTTCTCAGACATGATTTCTACCTTGCATATGAGGCAATTTCTGACCCAGATTTATTGAAAATGTTGCATATCCATAAGTCAAATGGTACACAGATTACTCACTGCAAAATACCTTAACCTGAATATGACATTAATATAACCTGCTGGAGGGAGAGATTTGTCTACCAGAGTTTAACACACCTTTGGAACAGACTCCCACTTCATGTCAAACAGAGTACTCATTGGCCCTCTTCAGATGCAATCTATACGACTGGATGGGTGACCGTAATTTCACCATGTGGGTTCCACCTCTGTCCCTCTTGAACAGGGCAATAGGTGCTGATCATGTAAATAATGGTAAGAACTTGGCTAGGATTGTAAGGGCCCTATGGCCATTAGCCTAGTAAATTCCAATGATACTATCATCCCATAGGCTGATGTAAAATGCTCTGATTAAAATCCATACACACATACCAACTTGGCTACAGTGAGAATAGTACCGCAACCTATTTATGTTTGCAGAACACTGAATAACACACACCAAGTTGGCTAGAGTAATATTAAAACCCCTATTCATCTAGACTTACACACAAGAAATCACAGCACTTAACACACACACACCACAGGTCGTCTCACATTAACATGGCTTTAACTACTGTTATGGTCAATGACCTCAGCAGGCCTTGTGGAGGACAGGAGTTCTGGGACCGGCATCAACTGCAAGGGCCAAAAAGTGCAACACCATTGCAGTTTGGAATTCACATTTCTTTCATAGGGAAATGCACATACACACATGAACACACTAAGTGGGCTGGAATGAGATTAGAATGTCAAGGTATCTAGTGTTACACACTACAAATCACAGAACTTAATGCACATATCACAGCTCAAGTCAGCTTTATAAATGACTGCAAGTGAACTAATCATAGAGGACATAAACAAGCCCTTTGTTGAACAGCTTGGGAGGCCTGCAGAGTCACATTGCTTCTTACAGACATCTACATTTAGTAGCCTAGCTGTCAGATAGCTGTTTTTTTTTGTCCTAGCTATGTGACAGCAGTAGCCATCTTGGGCCTATGTGTCTGTTTGCATTTGAATGGGCAAGCCTGTGGCTAAAAACAATTTGCCCTGTCAAAGAGTGAGTGCACAACATTATACATTACACAACTTGTTCAGTTGTTGATGTATGTGTGGTGACATTTAGCAGACACAGGGGGCTATAGTGAGTCTGGTTGTTGTTGCTGGTATAGATACAAACATATGACTTCATAATATTTGTACATATTGCTATACTGTGCATATAAATTCAAGGTTTCCACATGCTGTGTTAGAGAGACGTGGTATGATTCTCCAATATCCAGATGTTTGCAACAAGTCTGCAGGTTGGACTCGTATTTATGTGTGTTTCACACTCAATTGTGGTTTGCTGTCAAATGTGGCATCATTTATACATGACGTGAGAGAAGACTGCAAGAAAACTGAACTTTAGATATCCCAATAGTCTCCTCCAAATGCAGCAGATGTTATTTTATGCACTTCCACATTTTGTAAGTGCATTATCTACTGTTGAGCCATTACTTTTGGTCCTTTGAGCAACATTATATATGTATCATCGTGCAGCTTTACTGACCATAATCTGAGTATGTAGGGCAATACAGTCACACCACACACACACACACACACACACACACACACACACACACACACACACACACACACACACACACACACACACACACACACACACACACACACACACACACACACACATATATATATATATATATATATATATATATATATATAAAACATATATATGTATAGATATTTATGTATATAACAAGGATATACATATATATATATATATATATATATATATATATATATATATATATATACAGATATATGCGTTGACTTCTTAATGTCGAAATGCCAAAATTCCGAGGTGCAGAATATCGAATTCAGAACCTCGAGATCTTGGAATCTCGAAATTAAGAACCCCCAAAAATAGCAGTCAACACATCACAAAACATGTTTTTGCAGGGGGGCAAGTCCCCCCTGCACCCCCTGCTACTTAAATATACCAACTCTGATATAGCAGTACAGCAAGGAAAAGGGAAATCTCCTGTTCTGTGCTGTATGCTGATCTCCGTTCAGGATTTTGAAGTTTTAAAACTTCAATCACATGGTCTTCGATCATATGAATTTCAAAGTTTTAAGCTTTGAAATTCTGTAGGGGCCCCCTATAGATTCATAGGTTCATAGGTTGGTACTAGGCTATCGGCCCTATGGCCTATACAAGCCTAGCCATAAAAATCCCCTGGATATTTCTTCCCACAATATTTACTTCCCTGGATGCCTGACGTGATCCCTGGGTAAATTTCCTATCTCCCATCCAATCGTCAAGGTTCCTTTTGAAGACCGCCAAGGAGGTGCTCTGCTTGACATGTATGGGCAGTCTATTCCAGAATATGGGGAGTCTCTGGGTCAGGAACCTATCCCTACAGCATGTTTTGCTCATTGTGATGACAAGGTTTAGATCCCTGGAGCATGTGGCTCTGAGGGATTGGGATTTCTTTAAGTGGAGCATGTCCAACAGCTCAGGGTTTGACATGGCCTTGCATGTTAAGCAGAGATCGACTCTGAGTAGACGATATGCCACAGAGTATAACTGGAGTTTTTTTAGATGGTCAGTAAAGGGCATCTGCTTTAGGCCAGTGATTCCTTTAGTGAGGTATTTCTGTGGCATTTTCAGCTGTTGCAGATGTCTTGTGAGCTTCATACCAAATGAGGTGTTGTACTCTATAATGAGTCTAATGAGGGATGAGTACAGTGGGACAATGACCTCCTTTTTTCTGGATGAAAAGCCCTTAGTGATGAGGTGTGCCACATAGAAGGATTTCCTGACTGTTGTGGCGATGTGGTTATCAAATGTGAGACCACTATCCACTTATGTCCGTAAGTCTCTAATCACACTTTCAGTGTTTAGTGTACTGCCCCCTATGTGGTAATTCATGGGTACATGTTTTTTCCCAGAGGGGATAACTACACATTTCTTGGCATTAAGCTTGAGCCCATGGCTCTGGCACAAAGCATCTGTTTCTGTACCTTGTAGATAACTCCAG
>NC_056733.1:716749103-716939642 GCF_019279795.1 Protopterus annectens | reverse complement strand
CACACACACATGTTGATTGGATGGGTCAATGTCGGGGTATGGCAAACCAACAACACACCCTGTGCATATAATGAAACTGTGCCACCTCCTGTCATCTGTAACATTGATGCAGGAACAGGCTAACATGGTGCTGATGCAAAGGGTGACTTTATAACAGTGTAGCAATGTTAGCATGTTGTCAACAGTACAGTGTAATGATATCTGAGCAGGCATGATGCATTAAAGCTATGATTATCAATGTAGTATTGTTTACAACAGTGTAAATTCCAAAAATGTATTGTCCGCCCATGTGCCACTTGGCTGATGTGTGTAGTTTTGGCAGCATGTGTTGGTGAGTGGACAGTACGTGTGTGATGTGTGCAGTACAGATTTGCATGTGTACATTTGTGACAATGGCGGAGGTGCACTGTCTGCATGTACATGCATAGTGGACACATGGGAAGGGTGACATGCCCTGTATTACACAGTGTCAAGACTTCATTGTTTCTATTGGTGGCCAGTATGCATTTTAATACACATATGTTTTAACTTGGGTAGGCATGTTTGTATGACATGGTTTGACACTATGCTGTGGGTGATACTGTTACTATCTGCCATTGGTTTGCATTCTGGTAGTGTACACAACCTCAACAGCCTGACTATAACCAATTGTTGTCTTGACAACTGACACACAGATGTAGGTAACTCAGTAGCATTTGGATCCACCCGGTACTATACTATACCAGTAACCAGTGGTATTGACCGCCACCCATTCCTGGGACCACTGCTGTTTGGCATATAGCCCTCTTAGGTACAAGCAAGTTCCACTGCTATATTTGTAGGATGCTGACATCATCAGACTTGCCAAACAGGAATATAACACTTTTAAGGTGTTTTCCTAGTCTCCAAAAAGGGCAATACTCTGAAAGGAATTCACACAGAAACATACACACACCCCCACACACACACTCCGCAACTGCAGGATTCAAACCCCTACCTAACTACGTTATGATACTGGAGAGATACGCATTAACACGACGCACTATATGCTTTACTGGAGGTTGCATTTCCACTGCTATATTTGTGGGATGCTAACATCATCAGACTAGACATGGTACTGTGTGTGCACTTAGTTTTATGCAATCCCAGGACTGAGACATGGGGGACAGCAGGTGTTAATAGCTTGAACAGGGCTCCACAATTCTTACCTTGTGTGATCTATCTGTGGCACAGTTACCAATCCATCTGATGATAATACATATTTATGCACAGGTTGTTGATTTTGTGGATACGAAATGTGTCTGGGATGTTGGGAAAGGCCTATTCAAAGTGTATGTGGGACGTGTGTAGCTCATTTCATTGATGTATGTTCTGGGTGGCTGCCTTGCAAACAGTCTAGCAGGTTTGGGAAACATGATCTGCCCATGAACAGTCCGAAGTTGGTAGGGTTGTGTGTTTATAGGCTTCCAATAGCTCTGTTTCTGACTTCAATCATGATGGACTCCATGGCCTTGCAGATCAGACTTCATCGGCTTATAAGACTATAGTTCCCATGGTCTGTTGTGCACCAACACTTATGTAGTGTGCCATATGTTGCTGTAACCCATTCAACAGTTTCATATCCTGTAGAGAGGGTGAGGCTCAACAGACTGTTCAGGTGCAGAGTCTGTTTTTTCTGCAGTTCACTTATGACACATATAGGGGCACAATGTAATCCAATTGATGCCATGTTTTCAGCTTTGGAAGGAGCTGTTTACCCATTTTACATGTGATATCTCCTAGTATGATGAGTGGGCCTTTTGTCAGTGGGAGGTGGATATGTATGTATGGGCCTGTCTGACAGGATGTTGGCATTGTCAGTCATTTACAGTTGGCCCTGACACAGGACATATATGTGTGTACATTGCTATTTATGACATAGCTGAAGGAAGTGTCATGGTTCTGTCTGGACTCTTTAGCAGATAATCTTTCCATGACCTGGATTGGATAGTGTTTGGAGTGCACATTGTTTATTGATGATACTGATTTTGTTTTTTTTTCTTCTTTGCTTTTCAACTTTCTATGACCAGCCTAAGTATCTGTAGTACATATTTGATTATGACAGGGTTCCAATATATTATATATGTGTCTGTTGTCATATCACTGTGTGCACAAGTCAGGATTGGTGAATTCTGACAGGTTCCTGGGTTAACACATGCAACTGCCTGATATGTGTGGCCCACTGCTGTACTCAGACATGGTCTAAGTGTGTGAGCATGCCCAATTTGGACTTTCAGTATGTTGTTGGCTGACATTTGCCTCTTTTATTCAAGTGTGCGAGCATGCCTAGTGTGAACTTTCAGTAAGTTGCTGTGTGAAGTCCACTACATTTGTTGACGTGTGTGAACACACCCAATATTAACATTTATACTATATGTGTGTTGTAAATCGAGTTGTATTTTTACTGCAGGGCTCACCTTTGTGTCATAACTCTACAGGGATTATGCTGTGCCTACGGGGTTTCCAGGAGACACTTTGCATAGACTTATCAACATTTCTTCATGCAGGCTGACCAGTGAAATACTGTCATGGTTTAGTGGTTCAGTACTGTGACTATAGTGCACAGTATCCTGGGTTTGAGGGCTGTTACTGCTTCATATTTTCATACTGGGCAGACCAGACTGCTTAAGGAACAGTAAAGCAAATATGACCACGTTTACCTGCTTTTGCTCAACTATGCCCAACTTTGACCAAACCTGCACAACATTGCTGAACGTTAACCAACATTGATGAACACTGCCCAATATTGCTCAACATTGCCCAAAGTTTTTGCTACTTAGTGTGTGCAATTTTGTTTACATATACTAAATAGTGGTAAAAGCTGTTTAGCACTGCCTTATATTGCTTAAAACATGGCAATCATGCCTCAGGTGGTGCTGCAGGGCTGCCTATGTCGGATGCACATATTACTCTCCCTGTACATGTTTGAAAACAGGTAGTGTCAAGTTGGGCATCCCTTTTACTATATGTGCGAGTCAGAGAGAGGTATCATTTCCAGGGTTTCTACTGAGCCAGTGTATATGCTATGCGTTGCCTCTTTGCCAAGACCAAAGCATACTGGGCACGCCTCCTTCTGCCTACTGGGGCAGGCTCAGGTTGTTCCTCCTCCAAGTCACGCTCTGCCTGTGATGGCCTTGGCAATGGTGGGGGGCTGTTTGGCCCAGCCCTATGCTGATCTTGCTGCAGCTGTTTTTGCAGGATCATATTATGTAGCATAGCACATACCATGACTATTTGGGTACATGTAGTTGGTGAGTACTGCAAGGCTCCACCAGATATGTCCAGGCACTGGAACCGTGACTTGAGCAGCCCAAACACACACTCAATTACATTTCGTGTTTGTGCGTGTCCTCATTATGGCGTTCCTGTTCAGGTGTGTGTGTGCATTTCTGATGGGTGTCATCAGCCACGGCTCCAGTGCATATCCAGCATCCCCCACTAGGTAACCATGAGGGATGTCCCCATTGGCAAATGTCTGGTACAGCTGTGTCAGATGCCAGATATGGGAATCATGGTCAAGGGAATCAAGGGCGGCGCAGTGGTGCAGCGGTTAATGCTGTTGCCTCACAGCAAGAGGTTCTCTGGTTTGATTCTCGGCTGGGGTGCCTTCTGTGCGGAGTTTGCATGTTCTCCCTGCATTTGCGTGAGTTTCCTCTGGGTACTCCGGTTTACTCCCACATTCTAAAGACATGCTTCTTGAGCATTTCTCCCCGGGCCTCCACTGAAAACAGGATCTGTGGAACCTAGTCGGGCTTTCACGGTCAACAAATGTTAAATAAAAAAAAATAAAATAAATGGTAGCTTCCAGGGCAGCCAGCACACACATTCATTATTATGCCCTGGGCATCACACATGACCTGGCAGTTGATGGAGGGGAAACCCTTGCGGTTAAAGTAGACCCTACCCCGCTCACCAGCTGGTGCTTTGATGCATATGTGCGTGCAGTCTATTGCACCCACTACCTCAGGGTATTCCGCTAATTGCTGGAAAAGATGCATATTGCTGGCCAATACCTCACGGGAATTGGGGAAATATACATGATCACCGACATGTGCTGACATGGCATTCAGGAGCTGGTGCAGTACCCTGGATGCTAATGCCTGTGAAATCCCCATCATATCACCAGTTGGTCTCTGGAAGGTACCTGCTGCTAGTATTCTTAGGCCAACACATACCTTGATTTCCACTGGAATGGGTTCCCCTCTGTTGGTTCTGTGTGTGAAGCATGGCCTGCACAGCTCAACAATTTGCTGCATGAGGTCTCTGTCCACTCTATAGCACTCCACTCCAGCTCATGTAGCCCCTGGTAGGTTACCCTGGGCCTGTACACTCTTCTCCATCTCCTCACTGTGGGTTGCTCAGCAGCATTTGCATTGTCACCACCCTCAGCATGTTGCATATGTCGCCTTATAACAGCAATGGCAGCCCCTAACATTTCTTTGTCTCAGTAAAGCTTTTTCAGTTTTCACTTCTATTAGCTTACTGCAGTGTTGCAGTGTCTCTGAGAAAAACATAGTGGAAAGTTGTTTGCAGAGTTTTAAGTGCTGGGCTGGGCTGGGCTAGTGTACTGCCTGTGTAATTGGCTGATTCTGATTGTTTTCACCTGCTAGCTCTGCTACTTCTCCTTGGTTAACTTCCTACTATTTGTTGTGCTTCCTTTTCCCTTTCTGTTTCGACAGGGGGCAGTGCCACGCAAACAAGCACAAACATGCGCACACCAGCTCACATGCACTCACACATGCTTACACGGCCTAACACTTGCTGACTCCGGCTTAAACGTGTGCACACAGGTGCAAATGCGCTTACACAGGTTTCAACAACCTTACACTTGCTTACTCCGGCTTAGACGTGCGCACACAGGTGCACACGCACGCACACTGTCTTACTCAGTTTTACAGGCGCGCACACGTGCACATACACATTGCAGGCACTTCTACAAGAAACTTTAGTGTTGTCCATGGCATACACCTTCAATTTCTTGCCTTTAGCTAGGATACCTGTTGACATGCCTCTTCCAGTGATGGGTAACTGACAGCAAACACATGCCACTCTGCTCCAATGAGCTTACATTCTTTCATACATACCCCCGTCATGATGTCACCTATCTTCTACTCTGATACTCCCCTTATCCTACTCTTACACTCCACGGACTTTGCTCATTTGCCATGTGAAATTGGGATTCACTATCCTTACCCTCATTTGCATAGGATTGCCTACTAATGCTTGGTTACATCTCTTAGACTGAGCTTCCCCCCTTAGCAACCTCTACTCAGTAGCCATGTTGTCTTCAGCCTGCCATTCACTTGCATGGCAGATGTATATTTATAATAAAATGCCTATTTTTGGCTTTTATTTTTTATTTTTTGGGGTTTTTACAGCGCAGCACTTTTGTGCAATGCTGCGCTATGCTTAAACTTTGGAGATCGAGGTAAAAAAAAAAAATATTAAATTTCTTTTTTTCACAATGGGTAGAATTGCCAATGGCGTATATTTGGCCATTGGCATGCTTCCTCAACTGGATGCATCCTTTATTTGGAGCTGTCATGGCTCTGTATTGCTATTTGCAGAACGGTACTCAGTTGACAACCGAGTACATTTCTGCACATAACACTACTCCTGGATCGCAAATTTACCTCATTTGCATAACTTTCTGCAGCAAATGAGGTAATTTGCATAACCTAGCCATGTCCGTGTAAGAGGAGTTTTAGGAGCTCTCTTGCATGCCCTTGCCCGCTGTTCCTGGATCGCTCGGCAGACATTTTGGCAACATGGAGTCTTACTCTACTCTTAGACTCTGTGCAAGCCTTCGTGAATCTGGCCCTATGAGTTTGTATTGTATCAAGGGCATAACTAAAGTTATTTGAAGTATGTCAAAGTGTGTAAAGGTGCTTACAGTGTGTGTGTGTGCACTTATTACTGTGCATGTATTTTGAGTGCAAGTATTACATGAAATACAGTCAAAGTATAGCCATTTCAAAAAGTTTCTTGTCCTGGGTGTGTCTATTCACAAACTGCAGCCATTGCAGAGTGTTTCTTGCACTGTACGGAATTGCCTAGCATGATACAGCCATTTTGGGGACATTTCAGTGTGCTGTATGCAGTTATTCGCAAAGTGCAATTACTTTGAAAAGTTATTGAGTTTAAGGCAAAGAGATGTCCGATTTATTCACATTGTGCAGTTATTTTATATGTTTCTTACACTGATAAGGGGTGATTTCTTGCAAAAAGACGACGTTACAAAAGTATCACAGTGCCCGAGAAGTTTATTTCGCAAAGTCTAGTTATTCAGAGGTACTAAGAGTTGGTCTATTAGCATTATTTTGAAAGCCCAAAAAGTATAAATTCTAAAGCACAAAGGCATTGGACAAAGTTACAAATACTGGCATACGTTTCTCACATATGTGCATGTGTATAAGTTTGAGCTTATTTGCAAAACCCTTCACTGGTATGTGTAAATATGGAAGACAGATTTTGAAAACCCCTACCACTTGTATTTGATCAGAATATTGCTGAGAACTGGTGAATATAAGAGCAAGAGTGCAACATTTTTATACAAGCAGCTTATGCAGACAGATGCACGCACCGGGGCATTCATTTTGATAAAACTAGCTGGGTCAGAGGCCATAGAGCATTCATTTGTGTATGCACCTGTAGTATATGATGGAGAAGTTGAAAACTGTCATGTTGTTGTGCAAGCTGAATCAAGGGAAGACTCCGAGTGTTTGAAGTGCAAGTTCAGAGAGATGTGTAAACCCCAGATAAATATTACACTGCAGAGGCATTTGTTTTATGTGCCACTGTGGTGCAGTGGTTAGTGTTGTTTCCTCACATCAAGAGGCTCTCTGGTTCGATTCTCAACTGGAGTGCCTTCTGTGCAGAGTCTGCATGTCTTCCCTGTGGTTGAGTGAACATTAAAGACATGCAAATAAGTGTGTGCGGGTGCTCCTTCTTTGAAGGTTGGGTGCCGAGCTGGTAACTCGGCACCATAAAAATCACTGCCAATCATTAGTGGACCGGTGATCCTCTGTGGCAAACCCTAACCGGGAAAAGCCAAAAGACTTGAGAGGCATTTATTTTATACGAGAGATCAGAAATCAGAGGAAACATTTGCAGCTTATATAACTGACCTGAGAAACAGAGCTAAAATGTGTTAGTTTGGTAACTTAAAAGATGAGCTGATAAAGGACAGGCTTGTATATGGTAATAACAGTGCTGCTGTGAGAAAGATTTTACTTTGTGACAGTGATTTAACATTAAGCAAAGCCATAGAGATTTGTCAAATCTATGAGGTGACAGAAAAAACATACCCACATGCTTGCAAGTGACAACAACATGGCTTCAGTTGGCTCTAGAGTGAATGTAGACAATATGCAATATACAACATGTGGCAAATAAAAGTAGGCCCAAGCACGTGGCAGCTACAGGGTTTCCAAGGAAGATGCACAGCTTTCCAGCAAATTCTAAAAAGGGAGCTTACTCCAGCTCGTTACATTACAAGCATGAATCAGCAAAATCCAAGTCTAACTTTATTGTCAACTGTCATAACTGTGGTGCAAATCGTGAGTCTAAAAGAGGAAAGTGCTTAGCATTTGGTCAGCAATGTCATAACTGTAAAAAATGGAACCATTTTCTAAAGTTTTATAAATCTAGTAAGCCTAACACAGTTGTAAAGAAAGGTAACACAAAAAAGCAAGTTGATCAAGTAGAATCGAAGCAGTCAGCTTTCTATGTTGATGGTGTATCTGTGCTTGATGAAAGAGCTGATGCAGTGAATTTATCAACAAGAAACAAAGTATTTTGTACTGTCCAGATTAATGGAAAATCCACAGTGCTTAAAGTAAACACTGGTTTAAAGTGTAATGTTATATCAGCAGACACATTTGCTAAAGTGAGAACTAACAAACGACTCGGTGTAGTCAGTAGTGTGAGACTTGTTGCTTATGGAGGTGAAGAAATTCAAACCAAAGGTTCAGTGATGATTTCATGTTATTTGGCCAAGAACTGTTACAACCTGCTATTCCACATAGACAGAAGGCCAGTGCAATCTTTACTGCATCTCAAAGATAGTTTGAGAATGAATCTGCCTTCTTTTGCTAAAGAAATTCATCATGTAATTGCATTTCCAAGTTCTTCAGAAGACATTTTCTCAGAATATGCTGATGTTTTTGATGACAAGTTAGGCAAACTTCCAGTTGTGTATTTCATGAAGTTAGACCCAGAGGTCACTCCAGTAGTCAGATCAACAAGAAGAGTTCCGATAGCTATGCAGGACAAAGTTAAAGCTCAGTTGGAGAAAATGGTGCAGCAAGGTGTGATTTGTCCAGTCACAGAACCAACTGAATGGGTATCGTCCATGGTAGCAGCTCACAAAAAAGACTAAGACAAAATCAGAATATGTATTGACAAAAGAGATCTGAACAAAGCATTGGAGACCATATCATCCAATGCATACAGATGAAGAAGTTGCAGCTCTAATACTGAATGCCACTGTCTTCTCTGTCTTGGATGCAAAAAGTTAATTTTGGCAAGTGATGCTTGATCGCAAATCTTCATTTCTAACTACTTTTGGTACTCCATTTGGCAGATAGAGATTCCTAAGGATGCCATTTGGAATAAATTCTACAAGTGAAGTGTGAAGTCTTTCAGCATGCAACGGAGCAAATTTTTTTCGGGTTATCCTTATGCCATAAGAGTAGATCATTTATTGGTTGGAGGCAATGTTGAAGCAGAGCATGACAAAAACCTAAAGAAAGTTCTAGATAGAGCACTTGAAGCTCAGTCCCCTGAAGTATAAATTCAGACTTCCAGAAGTTACTTACGCTGGTCACTTGTTCACAAGTACAGGCCTGAGACCAGATCCGACCAAGCAAACCACTATTCTTGAAATGTTAGCACCAGATAATGTACAAGCTCTATAACATTTTCTAGGCTTGTTCAACTATTTAGGCAAATTTATTCCAGACTTCAGTGAGTTGACAGCACCTTTAAGAAAGGTAACATGCAAAAATGTTCCATGGTCATGGTTGGGACAGCACGAGATGGCATTTGAAGACCTTAAGCAGAAAATTGCCACCCCACCTATATTAATATACTATGACATGAACAAATCTGTTGCTCTTTTCTGTGATGCTTCAAAATTTGGTCTTGGTGCAGTCATACTTCAAGAGGGCAGAGCAGTAGCCTATGTATCTAGAACCCTAACCCAAACTGAGATGCAGTATGCTCTGATTGAGAAAGAGCTTTTGGCAATAGTATTTGTATGTTCAAAGCTTCATGATTATATTTATGGTTGAGCTATACAGATTAAAACTGACCACCAACCTCTAGGTACTATTTTAAAGAAGCCTATGCATTCAGCTCCAGTGAGATTACAAAGAATGATACTTAAATTGAAAAGTACAATTTCAAAATGCTCTACACAAAAGGCAAATTGCTTTATCTGGCTTATATTTTATTCACATCACCCAGAAATACTACAGAACAGCTAGACACAGAGAATTTTGACTTTGATGTGATGTCACTGTGTAATTTTTCCACCACTAGACTTGATGAATTAAGAGATCACACTCAGACTGATCCAGTTTTGCAGAAACTCAATCACTACATTAATATTGGATGGCTGTCAAAGCAATCTAGTGTACCACCTGAAGTGCAAACCTATTTTCCTTACAGAGATGAATTATTGATGGAAGATAGCATTATTTTTAGAGGTCCTAAAACTGTTGTTCCTGCTTCCTTACAACAAGAGTATATCCAGATTTTGCATTGTGGGCACTCAGGATCCACCTCCAGTAAAAGAAGAGCCAGAGAATTAGTGTTTTGGCCTTCATTACCAAAAGACGTTGATAACGTACTTTCTTCTTGTTCAGCATGCAATAGTACTAGACTGCATTTGCAAAGAGAGCCACTTCAGCTAAGTCCAGTTCCTGAACTACCTTGGTCAATTGTAGCAACTGATATCTTTGAGTAGAACAATCAACACTATTTGGCTTTGGTAGACTCTTCTTCAAATTGGTTTGAGATTGATCTACTACTTAACCTAACATCCACTGCTGTTATTATTAAGTTGAAACATAATTTTTTAGTTGATGGTAGTCCACACAAAGTTCTTATGGTACTCAATTTACTAGCCAGTTGTTTCAGAAATTTGCAAAAGAATGGGAATTTGTGCATATCACTAGTAGTCCTGAATATCTTCAGTCCAATGGTCTAGCAGAACATGCAGTACAAGAGTGCAAAGCAATTACCTAAAATGTCAAAGCATGACAATACCGATGTGTTCTTGAAATTATTTAATCTCAGAAATGTACCCTGTGACGATATTCTTGGCTCACCTGCTCAAAGACTACATTCCAGGTAAACTAGAACTATGCTACCCATTAATTCCAGTCTGTTGAAGGCTATTTATTTTTATTTATTTTATTTATTTGCAGTTGTTTAACCAGGATAGTCCATTGGGCCTGAAGAACCCGTTTTCAATTGAGTCCTGGGGAGAAAAGCTCCTCATACAGATTACACAAAGGTTAATATACAAACATAGATTACATGAAGATTACAGAGGTAAACAAACTAAGATTAATATACACACATGGAATGCATGAAGATTACAAAGGTAAAACAGACTGATCAAAAGTATTTCAATCAAAGTTAATAATAATATATATATATTTTTTTTGGACAGGTAGTTGGATTGAGTAAGGAAAGGAATTGCTGGATACTAGTAAGGAGTTGTATAATAGAAGTAAGCAAGAATTTGTTACCTGGGATTTGAGAGAAGGAAGGGAAAGAGTGTTGAAGTAAAGTGTAAGTTATGAGGGATGGGAGTAGGAGCATTCCCATGTGGACGTTAGATGAGAGTGGAGTGATTTTTTAAAGGATGGGAGGCTAGTAGTGGTACGAATGGAGGGGGGAAGGGAGTTCCATAGGCGTGCTATAGAGTGTGAGAGGAGGTATTGTCCTGGGGAGTGGAGGGGTCTGTAAACTTCTATAAAGTTTTGATTGTTAGATCTGAGAAGTCTTTGTGTGTGGTGCATTTTAAAGGTAGTGGAGAGGGAGGGACAGAGGGATGGCTGGAAAATGAGTTTATGAGCATAGGTGAGCTGAGTGTAGGAGAGGTAGTTGGGCAGCTCAAGCCAGTATAGTTTGTGAAGAGATTCACAGTGATGGGTTGATGATTTGTTGCTAGTGGCGAATCTGGCTATTTTATTGTAACAAGAGGACAGTTTGGTTTTGAGAGATAACTGTAGGTTTGTTAGAAGAGGGGCTCCATAGAGAAGGGAGGGTAGGAGAAAGGAAGTAGAAAGAGTAAGTTTAGTAGTTGAGGTGAGGAACCGATTGTGTCGGTAGAGCATGCCAAGTTTTTGGTGGGGGTTTTTTTATGTTTAGTAGTAGATGGGAGTTAAATTTGAGCCTGTCATCGGGGTTTTTTTTATGTTTAGTAGTAGATGGGAGTTAAATTTGAGCCTGTCATCTATTTGAACTCCTAGTAGTTTGGTTTCAGTTACCAGCTCAAGAGGTGTTGTATTTTGGCTGGTAATGGAGAATAAATTTCGATCAAAATTCTTAGTTTTAGTGGAGGTAAAAATCATAAGTTTAGTTTTAGCAGCATTGAGTGCTAGATGGTTGTCTTTCATCCATTGTTCTGTGGTAGAGAAAGCATCTTGAGTTAGTTTTAAGAGAGTTGGTATGGATGGGGAAGCACAGATGATTGTGGAATCATCTGCATATTGAATAATGTTAGCAAGAGGGATAGAGTGGTAAAAGTCATTAATGAAAATGTTGAAGAGGAGGGGGCCCAGTATGGAACCTTGTGGGACACCTGTGGGGGTGATGAGAAAAGAGGAGGTGGCCTTTTTCCATTTGACAGCTTGTTGCCTATTAGAGAAATAGCTGGTAAACCATTTGAGGGAAGAGGGGGAGAGGTTTAGGTTAGATAGTTTAGTAAGAAGTAGGTTATGAAAGATAGTGTCGAAGGCCTTAGAGAGATCGAGAAGGATGGTAGATACAGTGAGGCCAGAATCTCTAGCTTTATTCACAGTTTCAAGGAAGGAAAGAAGGCAGTCATAGTGCTATGATGGGGTCTGAATCCATGTTAGGTAGGAGTTAATAGGTTGTTGTCTAAGAGATGGGGGAGGAGTTGAAGGTGGATACATTTCTCTAGGACTTTAGAAATGGGAGAGAGGATGGCGATGGGACGGAAATTGGAAATATTAGTATTATTTCCTCCTTTGTGCAGGGGAATAATGTAAGCTTTTTTCCAGATTTCAGGAACAAGACCTTCTTGGATAGAGCGGTTGATTAGGATACTGATAGGGAGGGCAATGGCTTCAGCAGCTATGCTGAGGAAGTATGAGGGAATGTTATCGGGGGCATTGGTGCATGGTTTTAGTTTCTGCAGGAGTTTTCTTATAGTAGAAGTAGGAATAGGTTTAATGAAAAATGGTGGGGGTTGAGAGTGTGAGGAATGAGAGAAAGAAGTTGGAAGGGGAGATGGGTGAGGAGAAGTGGAGGTAGGAGGCAGATTGTTATTTGAAAAAGAAGAGGTAAGTTTGGAAAAGAGTCAATGAAGAAAGAATTGAATTGGGTAGCAAGATCAGAGTCTTGTACATTTGGGGAGGTGTTAGGGTTTTCTGTAGTACCAGGTTTTAAGAGGGTAGTTATACCTCTCCAGAACTTTTGTGGGTTGGTTTTATGGTTGCTTTGAAGTTGGACGAAGTAGTTTTGACGGTCTGCTGAGATAAGCTTTTTAACTGAGTTACGAAGAGTTTTGTATTCATTGAGGGTAGATGTAGATTTGTTCCTCTGGTATTGTGTCCAGGCTTTATCTCTAAGTCGCATGGTGGCTAGTGTACTTTTAGTGATCCAGGGGGTGGCTTTCCTTTTTATTCTTTTGGTTATTAAGGGAGCATGATTATTTAGGAGATGTAGGAAGGTTGTATTAAAGTGAGTTATTGCATTTGCAAGTGGTAGAGTTTTTAGAGGGTACCAGTTAAGTGATTTAAGGGTGTCAGAGAAAGCTTCTGGGTTAAAGTTTCTATGACATTGGGTAGTTAAGTAAGTATGAGTAGCTAGTAAGGGAGAAGGAAAGCGTCTAGTGAAGATGGGAAGGTGGTCACTGAGGGAGTCTGGGAGGGTTCCACTGTCAGGATAGTTGTGGGGGTGGGAGACTAGAATCCAGTCTAAAATGCTGCCACTAGTGTACTCTTTGGATGGCCTAGTTATGGAGTTGATGAGTTGAGAGTAGTTGTATAGGTTGATGTTGAGGGGGTGAGTAGGGGACTGAATGGAAGACCAATTAATATTGGTGTCTCCCATGATTAGAGTTTCATTACAGATGTTAGTTGATAGCCAGGAGAGGATTTCTTCAATTATTTGGACATTGTCTCCAGGGGGAATGTAAAGAGAGGCAATATATATAAATTTATGTTTGTTTAGCTGAAGATGAGCTAGTATTAATTCTGCATTAGTGAACCTTGGAATGGCTTTATTGTAGGGTGTTATAGATAGGGAGGAAGAGTAGATTAGAGCCACTCCACCACCTTTTTTATGGTTCATAGGTTCATAGGCTAGTACTAGACTAACTGCCCTTGCGAGTCATTTTAAGCCTAGTCAATTATCCCTTGTGAGATTCAAACCCTGCACCTTGTGTTTGTAAGGCAAACACCTTAACCATTAGGCCACCCTCCCAACCACAAATGTACAGATTTCTTGCATTGGCCGAGAATCGAACCCGGGTCAACTGCTTGAAAGGCAGCTATGCTCACCACTATACCACCAATGCTATGGGTTCTGTCTGTTCTGATGATAGAGTAATTGGGTGGTAATAGCTCTTCATTTTTTACATGTGGTTTTAGCCAGGTTTCAGATATAGCTAGGATGTCTGGTTTGTTATGGAGTAGCCAGGCATGGAGATTTGGAATTTTGTTAGCTAAACTTTGTGCATTAAGAGATGCAAGTAGGATGGATTTAGTTATTGAGGAGGAGGGGGTTGGGCCTGGGTTAGGGTGTATATCACCAGATAAAAGTATGGAAGTTAGAAGTTGAGTTAAGTAGTGGAGGTATTTGGATTGTTTTGATTGAGAGGTATAAGTTGATAGAGTAGTGGGAGGTATGGAGGGTAGAGTAGTTGATGAGGTTTTAAGAGGGGGGAATAGTTTGAAATGAAAACATAGTTTGTTGCTGAACAGATATAGTTCAGGGGAGATTGAGTTGAAGAAGTTGGATTGTGAAGTATGGAGAGGGCAGGTTGTTTGTGAGAGTGGTGAGTGGGTGATGGGATAAGGTTGGGTAAGACAGTAGATGTAGGTAAGGTTCAGGAGGAGTAATAGTTGAATTGGGAAGGATGAGTATTTTTTAAGCATGTTAGGGTATTGATAAGCAATGTAGTGGTATTGAGTAAGGAGGAGGGAGGGATGTGAAGTAAGGGTTGTATGAAAGTGGGAGGAGATAGGAAGAGGAAGGGGTGGAGTTTTGAGGTTGTATGAAAGTGGGAGGAGACGAGCAGAGGAAGGGTTAGAGTTTCGAGGTTGGAGAGGAAGTAGGAGTGGTTAGATGGTATAAATGTAGATGCACTGGGGGTGTGTGGGAATTGGGGGTAGGGTAGGGGAGCGGAGTGAGCCCGCAGGGCGAATGGAGTGGGTAGAGACAAGGAATAGAAGTTAGAAAGGAAAACTATCAGCAATGCAGTTAGCTACAGGTTAGAAAGGTAGGATCTGTGTGGAGGAGGTCTGAGATGGTACAGGAGTCTACCGAAAAGGAGAGCCAGAGGGATAAAGTACTGAAAGGGCACAAGGTGAGTGTGAAGAGGATCAGGTCAAGGACATAAGAAATTAGTTGATATTACAGAGGTAGAACAGAGAGAGACAGAGAAAGATGGATAGGATAAAGGTGCCACCTAGTGAGAAGATCTGGTATTGTAGGTAAGTGTGTAAGGGAACCAACTGGTGTAGAACTGTGGTAGAAGAGATGTATAGTAAGAGAGAGTTTAGGTAAGTGGTAGAGGTGAGTTGGCTGTTGGGTAGATAGAGAGGAGGGGCAAAGGGAAGCTGGCTGCTCAAGCTCACTGCGAACTTTGGAGCCCTGAAGCAAGTAGAAGACAGGGGTCTGATTTACAATGTGGACTTAGCCCATAACATACTTTCTTTCTTCCTTGATAGAGGGTGCTGAGAAAGGAAGCTGGTAGATGAGGTCGCTGGACTTTGAATGGGATTCTTATCTCACCAGGTAGGTAGTGGTTATATTAGGAGCAGGAGAAAGTTGAGCGGGGTACTTTGGGAGAAAGGGAGACAAATATACAGAAGAGAAAAGTTAGCATTCAGCATATATATAAGTAGTATAAGTAGTATAAGCTAGCAGTAACAAATGCAACATATCAAACATTCACATTTAAATATGAGGTAGGTACATATATTTATGCAATCTAAGCATGTCTCTAGCATTTCAAAGGAATAGCCTTCATGGTAGTTGCAAATACAATATTGCAACTTAAAAATCTTGGGGACAGTATTTTCCTGGAAGCTACTTAAATAGAGCAACTTTATCATGTGCCAGGTCCCAAAAGAAAATACCCTTTGCAGATTTAATGAGTAGCGAGTAGTTACCAGCTTTAAAATTTAATATAAAGGTAGCTAGTAAATGCTGCGTATGTAAAGTGAATGATTAAAGGAAGAATATTGCTTAGGCACGTTCAAACAGGAGTAGGAATGGTGGTACAACTACAAGCCGCCATTACAGGCTGTTAATAGGATGGAATAAGCGACTATAGTACACTCAGTCAAGCTTCTCAGGTGAAGCATGTTCACTTCCAGTCTTACCTGGCTGTGAGCCTAAAATAGAGTTTCCCAGGGATTCAGATTAGCTCCTCGTGGGTGGCATAGTTGTAAAAGCCATTTCAGCTGTACAAGCATTAATCACTTTAAATTTATCACATTCACAGTCGCAACAATCATATGCCTTTAGGAAAGGGTATTAGCCTGTATGGCTGTAAATACTGTAAGACCCAACAGACTGTTTCGACTTGCTCCACGTGGGTGGTGTGGTTGCAAATAGCCGATTCAGCTGTAAAATTGCTGTGAACTTTAAGTTGGTCAAATTCACAGTCATATGCTTGCAGGAACAAGTGTTCGCTTGCAGGACTGTAATTAGAGAAAAAACTCAAGACAGAATGCTCGGTCTCATTCCACGTGGGTGGCGCAGTTTACAATAGCCGTGTAGGCTATAATATCAATATTAATTAAGAGATGGGCTATATCCAGAGTTGTTGGCCATTACATGCAGAAAACAAGAGTTCGCATGCAATTTTACATGTACTAGGCAAGAAGGTTATCCACTCCGTTGTCGAACTAACAACCTGTCCAAGTTTAAACAAATGGGCAAGGACAGTGAGCACATGGTCACAAGAACAGCTACAATATAGTACAGATAGACCCAGAGTATCCCAAAACAAGATAGCGGACTTGGGGTTTAGAGACAGCATAAGCCTAATCCTTCACGTGGGTCGCATAAGCGATACCAATACTGCCTTAGCAAAAACAGAATAACCAGATATAAAAGATCCCAACCTTGCCAGCGTGAGAGGAAAAACTATTATCCGCAGTCAAATTACAGACAAACAATAACTAGGCAAAGTATGCAATTACTGTTGCAGAGCAAAACCGCTATACATATATCGCTAGGTACTTAGACAAAACCTTCAGTCCACAGTAAACGCTGTAACAACTAGACGACCATGTAATTCACAAATGCATACAATTATAGTAAGCCAGGCAATGAGACCACTAACACCACTTACCAGGGGCAAAGACGCCAGGGCAGAGCGGACAGCAGCCAGGGACTATGATAAGGTGAGCTAACAAAAAGATGGCGCCTCATAGGTCAAGGGGTATAAATAACTTTCCTGGGAACTAGAGGCAAGGGGGAAAGGCGTAGAACAGATACAGCTGGGCGGGGCAGGTTACAAGCCACTCCTGAGAGGCTAAGTGGCTAGGGGGAAAGGCGTGGAACAGATACAGCTGGGCAGGGCAGGTTACAAGCCACTCCTGAGAGGCTAAGTGGTTATTCTACAACCGGAGGTACAGAAGGGAAGTAAGTTAGGAGGGATAGAACAAGAGGGGGAAATAGAGCAGTATAATGGCAGTCACTAGATGAGAGCTCTATATTGACACAAGGAATAGAAGTTAGAAAGGAAAACTATCAGCAATGCAGTTAGTTACAGGTTAGAAAGGTAGGATCTGTGTGGAGAAGGTCTGAGATGGTACAGGAGTCTACCGAAAAGGAGAGCCAGAGGGATAAAGTACTGAAAGGGCACAAGGTGAGTGTGAAGAGGATCAGGTCAAGGACATAAGAAATTAGTTGAGATTACAGAGGTAAAACAGAGAGAGGCAGAGAAAGATGGATAGGATAAAGGTGCCACCTAGTGAGAAGATCTGGTATTGTAGGTAAGTGTGTAAGGGAACTAACTGGTGTAGAACTGTTGTAGAAGAGATGTATAGTAAGAGAGGGTTTAGGTAAGTGGTAGAGGTGAGTTGGCTGTTGGGTAGATAAAGGGGAGGGGCAAAGGGAAGCTGGCTGCTCAAGCTCACTGCGAACTTTGGAGCACTGAAGCAAGTAGTAGACAGGGGTCTGATTCACAATGTGGACTTAGCCCATAACATACTTTCTTTCTTCCTTGATAGAGGGTTCTGAGAACAGAAGCTGGTAGATGAGGTCGCAGGACTTTGGATGGGATTCTTATCTCACCAGGTAGGTAGTGGTTATATTAGGAGCAGGAGAGAGTTGAGCTTGGTACAGGGGCAAAAGACGCCAGGGCAGAGCGGACAGCAGCCAGGGACTATGATAAGATGAGCTAACAAAAAGATCCTAAATGCTAATCCTAAGAATAAAAAAATCAAGGCTCAGTTGTTTAAGAAGCGTAATATCCAGAAATCGTTATGACCAATCAAGCAGATTATTTTGTCTGTTGAGAGAAGGAGAGATGATAAGAATCCAGACAACAAAAGGTTTTGATCGAATAGGACAGATCACCGGCATGTGTGATGAACCAATATCTTACCTGGTAGTCTCTGAAGGTTTAAAATATAGGAGGAATTGTAGACATCTTCTTCCTGTACCAGAATCAGCATTATTATCACAAGATTGTTTCTGTGATGCAGACTTGAAATCTAAAAGTGAATCAGTCACTATTCCCATACCAGAATGTGTTCAAAATCCTGATTCCATTCCAGAAAATGACCAGAACATTCCACAGGTCAAACATTTTGAAAAGAGTGTTCCAGTTGCTAAATCTCATTCACAATTTTACATCACTCGACATGAGTGAGTATCAAAGCCTAGTATCAAATACGCAGCAATGTGGACCTGATTGTATATATCTGTGTATTTAGCACTGTGAAATGCATGACAGAAAAAAGTGCTGGTGATTTCTGCCTGCCAGTATACTTATAGTGTCATAGGATCTAATTCTCAAAGAGGGAGGATGTAGATCGGAGTGCAAGTGATGTGCACTGTATCTTTAAGAAGCGTGTCAAGGCTTTACGTGAACATATAAATCTGAAACACATGCACTCCAAAGGGCCATTTTCTAAGAGCAGTCACAGTGATAGTATGCATGAATACAGTTGCTCGTTGTATATAAGTTAAAACCAGTAACCTTGAATAATAATGTGTTTGTGTATAATAAAGCTGCTTGAACAGAATCCCCAAAGACTCTTCTATTGTTTCCAGAATGGGAGATCGACAATATCTATCTATATTTATCTATCTATGTATCTATAGCTATCTATCTATCTATCTATCTATCTATCTATCTATCTATCTATACACACACACACACACACACACACACACACACACACACACACACACACACACACACACACACACACACACACACACACACATGGGAGCACCACACATGGCCAAATGTCATTCTTATTTGATGCATTCTGCAGTGGGTGGTCTGATCAGTCACAATGCATTATAAAAAGAATGAGGAGGAAATTAGTGCTTTTGCTGGATCGTTGAATACCAAATGTACGGGGAATTTTTTCCACTTTCTCCATTATTTTGCAGTCTCAATTTTGGTATATTTAAGTTAGTGGGGAAAAGCAACACACCAGGTTTTATGTTTTGGGTTGTTTTGGTGACTTTTTTGGTGGGGTTGTGTTCAGGGAGTAGGTGTTTCATTAATCGGCCATGTACACATATATAAAAAGTTACAATTCAAAATATAAAATACTTAAAATATAGAAAGGCTTTTGTGAATTCTCAAACTATGTAATGCAGAAATGAGAATGTATGTTTGTGAGACTCTAACAATGTTAAATAAAAGTTTTGTTTATAGTGCAGGTAAGTAGAAGGATGCAGAAAAGTGAATGCGCGAGTGTTTTGGGGTTTTGTTAGGGTAAGGGTAATGGGCTAGATTTACTGCTATGAATGTTTGGGGTTGTGTGTGTGTTCTCTGTCTTTTTGCCTTGTGTAGTTGTGGTGTTAACGAAAGGGTTTTAGTTGCACAATGTGCAGAATTGGGGTTAGAGGCAGAGCTAGGGATAGAGTTAGGGTCACCACACATGAGTAAGGTGGTAAGTGGTGTCCATACTATCTGAGCAGTGTCCGTTTTGTATTAGTGTTTGTTGGTATTTGTTGGTTGTGTATGCCCTACTGGACAGTGGCCTATTTTATTTATTCCATTTGTTGACTGGGATTGTACACCGAGTCAATGTCAAATTTTATTTATTTGCATTTGGTGATTGGGTGTGTTACCCTAGGGTGTGTTCACAATATTTATCTATATTTATGTTTGTTGATTATGTGTGCTTTTGGGCACTGCTTGATTTATTCAGTTGTAGTTCTGGATTGCTTATGTCCTGCTGGACAGTGAACATTGTGCTTCTATTTGCTAACTTACTATGTGCTGCTGGGCAATAACTGTTTGCAGAGGTAGCTGAAGGAGAAAAGTTAAAAAATCCAAGCAAAAATAGCAGCTGCAAGTATATATTTACAACTCAACTGTTTTATAAATACTTAATAGTATATATTATTTGTATCCATCCATCCATTCATTATTCAAGCCAGTACTGACTGCAGAAAGAAGCACTATTGAAATGGCACTAGCATTTCTGTTTACCTTGCAAACTGCATTAGCTGCTTTCCATGTTAGTTGGCTGATGAGATTATTAGGAAATGTTGTATTTCCAGTATACTAGGTAAACAACAACTGTTCTGAATCATTACACGGGTGTAGTTAATATATGAATTGTTGCAAAAACTTGTATTGCTTGGAAGGGTAGGAAGTTGGATTGGGTGCCATATGGAGGTGGTGAATAAAAAGGATGGGGCGCAGGAGTTAAAAGGTACATAATCTTAGAATGGGGAAGTTAGTAGAACAGATGAGTTATAATCTATAAATATAAACAGGTGAGAAGAAACTAATGAGAAAAAGTACAGCATGTAAGTACGAACTAGAAAAGACATATGAGGTACGTTTTATGGGAGGAGATGAGGAAACAACTCATTAAGCAAGATCTGCAGTTTTCAAGCAATAATGGACAGAGGCAGCTCTTAAATACTTTATCCCATGCATGGGTCCCCTCAAATTATATATTGTATGATCTCAGTTATTCTGATTAGGGGTAATATATAATTGTCAACCAATGAATAGGAAACATCAAATTGGATAGGATAATTGGAGCGCCTACTTACCTATGAACCTATAAGATGATGATAAAAATTGATGAGTCATTTAGTGCCTTTTAGCCATTACAGTCTGTCTTGTAATGCTTATCTTTTTGCCCTTGGAGTGGATTTGCACTTTCATTTCTTCTCCTTCTGCCCTACCATGTGTGTATTAAATACCTGGAACGATGAACATACTGTAGTGGATCTTTTCATCATCTTGTCCTAATCACAGCTATCATTTGTCTTTGATCTAATTGTATTATTAGTAATACTTGCCCCATTCCTAATGCATGGAGCTATGATAGTGAAGCATTAAGGAACTCTGTACACTGCATTCACTGATTATTTTATCTTAACATGCTGAGACCCATTAAATACATGAATTTAGGCAGCCAAGAGTAAGGCTACTTTGATTTGTTATGCCGCTTATATTGGTGCTTATCTTTTTGCTGAATCAAAAATGGCTATATCTTCCTCAACAGATGTGGTATTGGGTACGATAATTAGTTGAACTTCCTCCTCCTACCACATCTGTTGAGGAAGATATAGCAATTTTTTATTCGGTTTCTAATGATGCTTCTAGTAGTCCAGTCATTGTATGTAATTCTTTAGGTGATTTTAAAGTATATAATTTTTCAGGTACTGTTATAGATGAATCAATGGTGAATTTATTGAGTAAAGGTTTTACATTTGTACCATCTAAGCAACCTAATTAGCACAAATATTGATCAATCTTACGTTATATTTAAGACAATTGAATTTTACATTGTTATTTGGTAACCATCAGATAGCACATTCTATATCTCCTGATGTTACACATATCCATAATACATTTAACCCCCGCTTCATCCTAGTCTAGCATCATATGAAAGAATATGTGAGTTGGATATAAGGCATATGATGAATAATAAAAAGCAATTGAACAAGAATTTGACAGATGAGAGAATTAATTTTTTTCTCATGCATCAGTCTTTAAGAATAATGAAGCTTGATAAGGGGGTGGTCTAGTTATAATGGACATGGTTGATTATGAGCAAAGAATGTTGGATATACTTAACACATACACATATCAGGAGGTCAGTAAAACTTAACTTAATGTAGCTTATAGAAGGGTGCAGATGGAGCTTAATGATATGTTTCTTGAAAATAGAATAGACATTGGCACTTATAACTATTTAAATATTATTTCTCCTATAATACACACCATTTTTGGGGCACCAAAGGTGCACAAAAATGTGAGTAATCCACCATTATGATCAATAGTAGATGTTCATAATTCTATTACTTATGCATGTGCAAAATATTTGGATAACAGCTTAAAAAGTTTAATAATGAAATGTCCCCAAATTTGTAAAGATTCTTGGCATTTCCTTGAGTTAATCAAACAGACACAGTATTGTGATCAGAGTATACTTGTAACAGTGGACATTAAGGACTCTGTGATCTCTCGTGTAGATGGTTTATAGGCTGTAGAAACCTTTCTAGGTGCCCAGGGGATTATACAGTCCAAAATCAACTTGTATATTGAGCTCTTTGAAATAGTTCTTAAGAACAATTATATCTACTTTAAGGGTAGATATTTTTACGGCAGGTGGGTGTAGCCATGGGTTCACCTTGTGGTACAATTTTTGCAAACATAGTCATGGCTGTGTGAGAACAGCAGTACATTTATGGTAGTGAACGTTTTCAGCATGTCAGCCTATATTTATGTTATTTGGATGACATATTCATCCTTTGGAAGGGTGGTCAAGCAGCACTCAATTCATTTCTTTCATATATTAATACAACCACTTCATATTTAACATTCACACAACAAGTGGATAACAATGAGATTAATTTTTTGGATGTCATTTTGAATAAGGATAGGGTCAATAAAAGGTTCATAGTGAACATTTATAGAAAACTGACCTACTCTAATTCATTCTTACATTTTTCTAGTGCACACCCGGTAATTAATAAGAATTCAGTGGTTAAGGGACAGTTTGTCTGGGCGGCAAGGATGGTTACTTTAGACAAGGATTTTGAAATAGAGTGCAATAATTTGGTTGATATTTTTAAAAGGAGAGGCTATCCTTCTTATATGCTTGAATAATTGTGTAATGAAGTAAAAACAAAAAGATCTAATGGTCATTTTGCACCTATTTTGACATACAACAATAACATAATACCTATAGGTGTGAATGAACACCACCTTGACAATGCTGTACTTTTCATAACTACATTTAACACACACTTTTGTGACATTAAGGCCATTATGATGAAAAATTGGACACTCTTGGATAAGGATCTTAATATCAGGACAAAATTGTGTCAAGGTTTTAAAATGGTGGCAAGGTTTTAAAATGGTGGCAAGGAGAGCAAGTAATCTTAAAAAATGATGGAAAATAGTAAGACAAATTTAATGCCAATAAAGTAGTGGATACTATGAATAGATGTGGAATGTGCAATTATTGTAAATATGTTTTTCAAGGCCAATGCATACAGATAAAGGGCATAAAATATACGATCAAAGGTAAATTTAACTGCATTTCTAAGGGGGTAATATATGTGGACCTTACTTTTTCATCTGAGGTGTTCTACACTCTATATGCTGATGGCCTGAAATTGGGTAAACTGATTACAAGTGTTACAGATAAGGCATGTCTGCAAAATAATTTGACTAAATATGTTGATAAATACATCAAAAACTAAGCATGTGAGATTTGGGAGACATAAACTGAAAGGTGAATATTTAATACAGCACACAGTGATTGAAACTGTAGACTCATTTAAGGACCTGCATATATGGGTAGATTCAGCTATGACTTTTTCTAATCATATCAACCAATTGGCTAATGATAGTTATAGAACTATAGGTTGTATAAAAAGATTTATAAAGTCTAGGAAAACATAATGAAGTCATTGTTTGTTAGTTACATTAGACCCAAATTTGAGTATGGAATAACAGTATGGAAACCCTATAGGAAAACAAGCATGAATAAACTGGAAAGAGTACAGCAGAAATATACCAAGGGAATCCATGGATGTGAAAATCTAAGTTATTATGAAATACTAAAATATCTGAACTTGTACAGTGTCTCTTACAGATATTTAAGAGGAGATCTTATTCAGGTATATAGGTCATTTAGGAACAACTACCTCTAGGAATGTTTGGGATTATCAAAAAGTACTAGAGAATCATCAGATAACCTATGTAGAAGATTCTATAGGAATGAGAAGTGTACTAATTGGTTCTCTGACAGAGTAGCTGATGCTTGGAACAGACTACCAAATTACATTAAAGAAGTACTAGTTTAGATATTTTTAAGAACAGCCTGGACATTTATTATGGGAACAAGTGTTTTGGTATATTGGCAAGCTAGAAGGGCATTAGTGCCCGTGCTTGAAACATTTGTATGTATGTATGTATGTATGTATGTCAACTCTGCCCAGCATTTTATATAGGAAAAACTACCAGGGCTCGTAAAGAAAGAATTTATGAGCACATGTATGCAATAAGAAAAGATCAGTTACATAATGCACTAGCTAAACATGTGCATGAACAACATGATCATTACTTTAGATTTGCAATATTGCAACAAGTGCTTAGTAATGATAGAGGTGGTCCCTGGGAATTACTACTGGAAAAGGCAGAATTGACATGGCAGCTTATGCTTCATTCTTATGCATGGCCTGGACTTAATGATCTTTGCAGTATTAATGATATTTTAAAATTACAAGCTTTAAATGGATAAAGGTTGCTTTGGTAATTTTGTTTTAAATTATATATTTCATAATTTATGAATATTTTATTTTATTAATGTGTATAAATGTATAGATACTTCAATATCTTAGGCAGCTTATAATAATTTACAGCAGTTGCATATATTGTTTGTATAGGATGTATTCTGAATGTTTAGTGATGTATTCAGGAAGACATTACAAGAACTCTGTGAGCTCTGCCACCCTCTACTCAGAGCCAGAGCAAACCGAGAGGAACCCATCCCAGTGGAAACTAAGGTATGTGTATCCCTTACAATATTAGCTACAGGTGCTTTTCAAACACCAAATGGAGAAATTATGGGTGTGCCACAGGCATCAGCATCCAGGATCCTCCACCAGTTTATGGATGATATGCTTATACATGCCAGTGAACACATATATTTTCTCCTTACTGCTGAGGAGAGGACCAGCAGTATGCAACACTGCTATTGTGTAGAGCACAACCCTGAAGTATTGGGTGCCACAGACTGCACTCATGTACACATCAAGGCACCACTTGGTGAGCACGGTAGAATCTACATGAACCGCAGTGGATACCACTCCATCATTTGCCAAGTCATGTGTAATGCCCAGGGGATTATCACAAATGTGTGTGATGGCAACCCTGGTAGTTATCACAACTCCTCATATCTGGCATATGTCACAGCTGTACCAGATGTTTGCAAGGGGGACATCCACAGGGCCATTTATTGGGGGATGCTGGCTATGCCCTGGTACTGTGGATGATGATACCCATCAGAAATGCACACACTCCAATGGAAGAATGGCATAACGAGGCACACGCACAAACTAGGAACATCATAGAGCATGTGTTTGGGCTTCTGATGTCACGGTTCCATTGCCTAGGTATATCTGGTGGAGCCTTGCGATGTCACGGTTCCATTGCCTAGATATATCTGGTGGAGCCTTGCGATGTCACGGTTCCATTGCCTAGATATATCTGGTGGAGCCATGCAGTATACTCGTTTCCCATGTACACAAATATTCACAGTTTGTGCTATGTGCACAATCTGATCATGCGGAAACAGCTGCAGCAGGATCAGCAAAAGGAAGGGACACAAATCCCCCACCAATGCCAAAGTCACCACAGCCACAGTCTCAGGAGGACTCAGAGGAGGAACTCCCAGCTGCTGTCCCTGTAGGTAGACGTAGGCATGCTCAGTATGCCCTTGATTTGGCTAAGAGACAGTGCATAACACAGTTACTGACCCCATAAGCACCTAGGGTCTAATACCTTCCTCCTACTCATGTACATATATTAAAACTGATGCCAGATAACTCACACAACTTTTATGTATACATGTATTGGCTAAATACTGCTTGCATCAGACTGAGTCAGCCCTGAACTAATGCTGTGTCAACTGCCGCATTTGCAAGGTAAGGCCTGAACCTAGACTGTAACGTTGACGACTATTATGACATATCCTTGTTACAGTATGCAAATATATAGTGGTGCTTTTCTAGAGAACTTAAGTTAACATGTGAGTACACATGCTTATATTTCTACGTTAGCATATGTAATTATTATACATCAGGCATGAAACACTCTCAAAGTCCAACCACAGCTGAATACTGGTATATCATGCAAGACAGAAGTTAGGAAGTGAGTCTAGTCCATTGCAATTTCTGACTTCAGACTAGTTTGTATCCTAACAGTAAGTGTGTTTTGCTCCCACCCACAAAAACAGGATTGTAATACACAGAGATTTGTATTTGTAACCATAATTATGACAGGAGTTGTGTCTACTAACAGCTCTATGTCCAAATATAATTCAGTGAAGTACTTGCACAATATACAGTACATGGTTTGATAATAGTGTGCATTTTTTGTGAAGGTGGTTGTGTGAGGAATGACCCCAGTTCTGGAAAGCTGCTTCTCCGACCAAAAGGATTAAGACAGACATCTTGTTTGATGAAGCTTAAATGGTGTTAAGGTTCAAATCATGATGTAACTTGAAGTTCTGGGGGTGTTTTGCAGTAGTTAGTGTTTCTTAGAGACTGTGATTCTGGGTCAAAAGACACGGGGGGGGTAGGAAGCACAGGGCCAATAAACAGATGTTATCATAAGTAACAATAATGTACATAATATTTCATCACACAACCTCACAGACGATGAAATAAAGTTGCTGAACAAGGGACTAAATTTTGTTCCTGCTTTCTTTGTTAATGAACATCTTTTGGTCAATGATGTAAATGATTTTTGTAGAACTTTGAACCTGAAATTGTTTTTTTCAGAAAATGATCAAACTCAAAAGATCTGCTGACTTCCGGTTTCGTAAGTCACAATTTATGCCACCCATGGACAGGCATGTCTCAGTGTTCAGAGAATGTGTTCTCAAACATTTACATTTTCATGGTAGGACTTTTTCCAGTACTAAGCATAATCTAACCAAGGATGAACAGGTAGCTTTAACTAAACTCAGCAATAACCACAACTTAGTTATTTTACCGGCTGATAAGGGAGGGGCTGTCATTGTGATGAATAGGGAGCAATACTATAGGGAGGCCGAGAAACATTTATCCAACGGCCTTTTCTACATGCATTTGCATCTGGACCCGACCTTCAAGTTTAAGAAAGAGATAGATCAGTTTTTACAACTGGCACATGAAGAAGGCATTATTACACAGGAAACTATCATCTCATGGTTCCTGATCTGACATCACAATACTTATACTTATTACCTAAAATACATAAAGATCCTAAGGAACCACCAGGTAGACCGATAGTTTCGGGTGAGGGATCTTTAACAGAACCATTGTCAGCATTCCTCACAAAATATCTACAGCCTTTATTATCACTGGTCAGGTCCAGACTTAAGGACACAACCCAATTTTTGCAAATCATTGGGGACACCCAACTTGAATCAAATTGGTTACTTTGCACCCTGGTTGTGACAGCCCTTTATACGAACATATCCCACTGGGAGGGTTTAGAAGCCATACAGTATTGGTTAGATAAAGCGAACCTCTAGCCACCAGGTTTTAACACTTTGTTAACCTATTACAGAACATGTTCTAACCAAAAATGTTTTTTTATTTTCAGAATGAATGCTATTGGCAAGTCAGAGGCACTGCAATGGGAGCATCCTTTGCCCCCATTTATACAGACCTGTTCATGGGTTACATAGATGAACAGTTAATTTATGATGAGTCCCATAATTTATTTCTGGACAATATGGACATCTGGCATTTCTTTTTAGATGATTGCTGGTTGGTATGGAAAGGGGATACCTCTTATTTACTTGAGTTTGTTGACTACCTAAATGAAAATAAATGGGTCATCCATTTCACTTTGAACTGGGACAGGAACAAGATCACATTCTTGTATGTGCTGATAAGTAGGGATTTGGATAACACACTGCAGACCGAAATGTTTAGAAAATGTCCACAATTCAACATGTTGCTTCACGCCACCAGTCACCATCCACCCCATATTATTCTCAATATACCAAAATCACAATTTTTGTGTATCAAATGTATCTGCTCCACCAATCAAGCTTACAATTCAGTCAAAAAGGATCTATTTAACAGATTCCTCAGTAAGGGGTTTTCAGGTGGGAACCATACATGGTGCTAGTATGCATGCTAGCGATCTGACCATGAGAATCTATTACAATATCGACCAAAAATCGAGAAATTGAATGAAAATACATCTCAGAATATTCATTTGGTTACCACCTATGGTTGTAACACAAACAAATTTCGAGATATTATCAGTAACCAATGGAACATTTTGTTAGCCAATGAACGTCTAGCTAATATTCTCCCTCCTCAATGTCTGTACTCTTATCGTAGGGGAAGGACAATCAGTTCATATCTCACTCATTATAAGAAGGGTTTCACCACCAATTTTCACCAGACTACCCTATTTGGAGACAGGTTGACAGGCAGCGGTCCCTGTGGACATTGCAGTACATCTGCACATGTGCAAAACTAAGGAATTTACCAGCAGCAACACTTCAAAAATATACACAATTAATATTATGGGTAATTGCAGTAGCGACTGGGTTATTTATATAGCTAGATGCTTTTGTTCCACCTTCTACATCGGACAAACTTCACGTCCACTAAGATTTAGGATTTAGTGAGCATTTAAGTGACATGAGGAATAAAAGGCTCACAAATGCCCTTTACAAACACTCTTTAACCCATCATACTGCAAAATTCCAATTTACTAGTACAGAGAAAATTCAGGGAAATAGAATGTGCAAGTCAGGGTGGCATAGCAAACTCAATGAAAAAGAATCAGGATGAATAGTAAGGTTGGGAGCTCTCGTTAAACCTGGCCTGATTGAGATAACTAATTTGACATGCACCAATAGGGGGGCAGGAGCAATTTAGAATGTATTATTTAAACATTGTGTGTTTTTGTAAACATTAACACTGAGGAAGGCTATTTAAAGCTGATACCAGTTTGTTGGATTTGGGTCAGGCACTTTTTATACAAATAAAGTCAATTTAACCCCCTCTGATTGTGCTGGATGTTTTTGGTTTACTTTGGATCATTGGTTTAGTCCGTGCACTTGGCCTCACTTGTGTGGTTTTGTGGATTCTTCCTGTGAAAGACTCCAAAATATCTTAAAATATGTCAAAATATATTAAAATATGGCAACTGACCTGTTGCTTCCCATCCCACTGGTTTCTCCTTAATGTGGGTGTCCATTGCTCTATCCTGCTGTGGTGTTTTCTGAGTTAGATTTTCTAAATTGAATCCTTGATTTCACAGGTACTCCATAACCTCAGATTCTATTTCTTTAACTTCTCCATTACTAATCTTCTTTTCTGCTGTGCTCTTTGTCTTGTTATTTTTTGTATTGTAAAGTTTTCCATGTCTGGATTCATTTTCCAGTATTTCTCTTCAAATATCTTTGGTGCTGCTCTTTTTGTATTGAGGTTTGCTTTCACCTTTGCATAAATATTACACCATATTAAATCTCTTTTTCTTTCCCATGTTCATATTACTTCTTCAGATGTCTCCTGATCTTCCTGTTTCTCCTTACTTTGGGACTTGTACTATCATGCTGTGATGTAACCTGTGTTAGACCTTCTGCACCAAATCATTGACTTCAGACAACTTTATGGGTTAAGGGCAAAGTAGAATAGCAGCGGTGACAGAGAGTCAGCCTGGATTATCCACCTTTGGATTTTTAACCCTGGAATAACAATTCCCCTGGAATTTAATTTTACATTGTAATTGGCCTGATGATACATTATTAAAAATACAATTTATTTTAAATTTTAATTGACCTGATGGCATTATATTGTAAGTTATGACTACACTTCTACAATATATATAATATAATTCATACCTGGTTAGGCATCTATGTCTCTAATGGACACAGGCAACCTGTGAATGGTTTATCTCCCAGGCCCCTACTTGTAAATGTTTCACCTCCCAAACCCCTTTTTACATTTGTCCAGGGTACCTGAACTTGTTGGAGATTTAGAATGCATGGTAGGCTTAAAAAGGACCTTGTGGTCATTAGCCTAGTAAACACCTATGAACCTATAAACATATAAAATTCCTGTTAAACAAATTTGCAGTTTGGAGAAATGGCATCCACAGCCATTAGATCTTACCTGATTCATAACAACTTGAACTAATCTTACTGCCACACAGGGTTTTAACACTGAGACTATGCATACTGTGTTAGTTGTCTGACAATCACATTTGTCCTGATTTCTAAAGACTTTATTACCTATTTCTGTAACTAATCTTAGGTAAATATTGTACCCAGTAATGCCTGAACCCATACTTTTTCCATACTTTCCTGAGATGTCACATTCGCTCCCATGAACTACACAATTTTCTTCATTTTCTGCAATGACTACTTATAAGGATATTGACTAAAGAAGAAGTATTTGTTGGCATGCCATAGTAGTGGTCTGCATAGGTATAGGATGATATACGTACAATACAGAGGTGATGAGTTGACCCTACAAGCAGTGTCCCATCAGAGAAGGAATTCAGCTTTGTGGTGAATCATGTCATTGTGGTGGTGGTGGTGGTAGTGGCACTGTTCCCCTGTGCATGGGATGCCAGTAGCATGGGAGAAAGCCTTGGATACACTATTCCAGGCATCTGTCCTGTATTGAGACCCAGTATAGACCTCCTGCAATAGCCAGTGGTTGTACTTCTTCACAAGGAGGTGTGCAAAAAGTTTAGTCTCTATATGGAGCCCTACCCTCACCTTTACTAGACACATCTCTCCATCAAAGACCTTAGGAAAAATGGCATGAACTGGCACCCAAACCAGATCTCCTGTACTCTATCCTTTGCACATTGATATCGGAAACAAAGAATAAAGGTACTGCATTTGGTATGGCTCTAGTGTCAGTTTTAGTGGCAAAACTAGGCTGTGCTACATGCCTATGTGTGCTTTTGTATATATATATATATATATATATATATATATATATATATATATATATATATATATATATATATATATATATATATATATATATATATATATATATATATATATATATATATATATATATATATATATATATATATATATATATATATATATATATATATATATATATATATATATATTCTCCATAGTAGCTCCAGTTCATGCTAGTTATAATTATATAATAAATCTATTTCACCTGACAGGTTTTTTAAATCTTTATACATACTCACAAGGACAGGTTGTAAAATTCATGGGAATAACATTCTTAAACACACATGTATATTTTCTTAACTACTTTTGGTGTTTCTGCATACTGGGCTTATGTAATATTTTAACAGGATTACAGTTTGCATTGCTTACAGAGAGAGAAAAGCATGTTTTTAATGGATTATGTACAGATCATTGGAATCAAATCCATGAAAGCAAAAATCAGCACCTATTGAACAGTGTATTCACTAGCAATGCCACAGTGAAACTTATATTATAAGTGAGGATAACAAATGTGTGGATGCCTGGGAAAAAAAAGTTATGTTACATATGCTACAGCATTAAGTGGATTAGACACACTACCAAAAAGCATTGCAAGCACTGTCCCCTTATTTAATATCGTACAGTCTCCTGAGGAGAAATGTACACCTTGGTCAGGATTCACGATGGCTTGCACGGAGTCTAGGAGCCGTGTAAGACTCCATGCAGCCATTGCGATCCAGGAACAGCCCGAAATCCCGTGAAAGAGAAAGCTAAAATGACTCTTACACGGGCAGGGCGTGGATATGCTAATCACCCCACTTGCAGCCAAAAGGCATGCAAATGAGGTAGATTAGCGATCCACGAAGCTGAAACCAGCCCGTGTAAGAGTCAAGTTAGTTGCAGAAATGTACTCAGTTGACAACTGAGTACATTACTGCAAATAACACAACGGAGCCATGACAGCCCTAAATAAAGTGTGCAAATGTCACAGACAGCATGCCAATGGCCAAATACGTGGCCATTGGCATGGTAAACCGATGCAAACATGAAAGAAAAGAATTTTTTTTTTCGGAGATCGGTGATGTTTAAACGCAGCGCAGCCCCGCGCAAACGGGCTGCGCTATATAAAACTGAAAAATGAAGGTTAGAAACCCACAAATGTGGGTTTTATGTAATGCATGGATTTGCAATGCAGGGACTAGCAGACCAAAAACAACATGGCCACCATCTAATGGTTGCTAAGGGGGGAAGCTGAGTGTAAGACATGTAACTAAGCATTAGTAGGCAATCCTATGTAAATGAATGGTAGGATAGTGAATCACAGTGTCATATAGCAAATGAGCACAGTCCGTGTAGTGTAAGAGTTAGATAAGGGGGAGTAACAGAGTAGGAGATAGGTGACATCACAGGGGGGAATGTCAGGAAGAAAGCAAGCTCATTGGAGCAAAGTGGTATGTGAAACATATCAATCACACAGCAGAAAAAGAGGAGTGTCAACAGATAAGCATGGGAAAGTCAAGAAATGGAAGGTGTACACTGTGGCCAACACCAAAGTTTCTTGCTGTACGTGCATGCTCGCGTGTGCGCGCTGGGAGGCGTGATTAATGCAGAGTGCGCGTGTAAGGCAGATTAAGCATGTAGGAGCCTGTGTAAAGATCTGTAAACCTGTTTGCACTGGTGTGCGTGAGTTTTAACCCGAATAGGCAGATTCTAGTCTGTGTAAGCATGTGTGCGCGAGTGGTAGCCACTGTGAGTGTGTTTTCGCTGGTATGCGCGCTGCTCCTCCTGAGGAAACAGAGAGGAAAAGGAAGCAGAAGAAATAGTAGGAAACTAGCAGGGAATACCTGTAGAGGTAGCAGGTGAAAACAATTAGAAGCAGGCAATTACACAGGCAGAATACAAGCCCAGCCCAGCACTTAAAACACTGAAAACAGCATTGCAGTATGTTTCTCTCAAGAGATACTGCAAGACAGGAGTAAGCTAGTAGAAGTGAAAATTGAAAAGCTGCACTCAGACCAAACATGCTAGAGGCTGCCATAGCTGTCATAAGGAGACATAGGAGACTTGCTGAGGGTGGTGACAATGGAAATGCTGCCAGACAACCCACAGTGAGGAGACGGAGAAGAGTGTACAGGCCCAGGGTCACCTACCAGGGGTTACCTGAGCTGAAGATAGTGGAGCGCTATAGAGTGGACAGAGACCTCCTGCAGCAAATTGTCGAGCAGTGCAGGCCATGCCTCACACACAGAACCAACAGAGGGGAACCCATCCCAGTAGAAACCAAGGTATGTGTTGGCCTAAGAATACTAGCAACAGGTACCTTCCAGAGACCAACTGGTGATATGATGGGGATATCACAGGCATCAGCCTCCAGGGTACTGCACCAGTTCCTGGATGCCATGTCAGCACATGTCGGTGATCATGTATATTTCCCCAATGCCCATGAGGTATTGGCCAACAATATGCTTCTCTTCCAGCAAATAGCGGAATACCCTGAGGTAGTGGGTGCAATAGACTGCGCGCACATACGCATCAAAGCACCAGCCGGTGAGTGGGGTAGGGCCTACATTAACCGCAAGGGCTTCCCCTCCATCAACTGCCAGGTCGTGTGTGATGCCCAGGGCATAATAATGAATGTGTGTGCTGGCTGCCCCGGGAGCTACAATGATTTTCATATCTGGCATTTGACGCAGCTGTACCAGACATTTGCCAATGGGGACATCCCACATGGACACCTAGTGGGGGATGCAGGTTATGCACTGGAGCCATGGCTGATGACACCCATCAGAAACGCACACACACCTGAACAGGAACGCCATAATGAGGCACACGCACAAACACGGAATGTAATAGAGCGTGTGTTTGGGCTGCTCAAGTCACGGTTCCGGTGTCTGGACACATCTGGTAGAGCCTTGCAGTACTCACCAGCTACATGTACCCAAATTGTCATGGTATGTGCTATGCTACATAACATTATCCTGCAAAAACAGCTGCAGCAGGACCAGCATAGGGCCGGGCCAAACAACCCCCCACCATTGCCAAGGCCATCACAGGCAGAGCGTGACTCGAAGGAGGAACAACCTGAGCCTTCCCCTCTAGGCAGAAGGAGACGTGCCCAGTATGCCCTGGCCTTGGCGAAGAGGCAACGCATAGCACATACACTGGATCAGTAGGAACCCTGGGAATGATACCCCTCTCTGACTCACTCATATAGTAACAGGGATGCCAAAAATGACATAACCTGCTCTCAAACATGTACAGGGAGTGTAGTATGTGCATCCGACAGAGGCAGCCCTGCAGCACCACCTGAGGCATGATCGCCATGTGTTAAGCAATGTAACACCATCTAGTATATGTAAACATGAAGACCCAACCTAACATCTCACCCTCACCAAGCATGATGCCACACTATGAGGACAACAAGATCAAGTACAATAATTGGCTGAGGTATTGCTGTTAGCAAGGGGGAACACATGGCTGACAGCCTGGGCTGACATGCTGAGCAAGACATGATGACCCACCTGCGAGGGATGGCACGCACCCAGCACACCTGGCTGTGTAGATACTGGCAAAGGCTGCTGTTACCCCCACTGTGCCTGGAATAGGTAAGTCTGGAAACACAAACCCACCAACATAGGTAGCACAAGGGATAATAACCTGGACGTAATGCTACCCAATGCCAGGAGTCTAACCTGCAAGGTGCATGCAGACCAAACCCACCACAGCATGGAGGATGGTAATATGTGTTCTGTAACAGAAACCTGGGCAAGGCCCAGAAGAGCACCCTAATACTACCAGGTTATGCCTCATACCATGCTCTACAGCTCCAAAACATGGAACACATGACAATAGGAGTGTGGCTACCAGTAATTATCAAGAATAACCACACACCCCCCAGGTTGTTACCACAGCAAGTAGCAGCATGGACTATCCACGGGAGAGTAACACTGTCTCAAACTGTGTACCTGTTTGAAGCCTGCTACAGACCCCACACACAAACCCAGGTACCCCAGCCAGCCTTCCTGAAGACACGTCAGAGTATGAATGTCCCAACAAATACCAAACAAGGCACACACAAAGTATGACATAGGTGGCAATCCATTATGTATGGAAGAAGTAGTCATGGACCTAGGGACACAAGTGGACGGTAACCTGTCATGTGACACACACATTGCCAAGGTGGCCAGGAAGACCTGCTATATTGCAAACCTTAACATGAAAGGATGCACATGTAGAGCTACAGATGTCACTGTGCCCCCATACCCTTCCCTTATCAGGCCCATACATGACAACTATGCCCCAGTCCGCATGTACCTTACCTTACACATGCAGCAGTCAGAAAGACCCCAAATGTACCCCACCAACAGGATAAAGGGTCCAAACATTGGACATCTGCAGCCTGGCTGAAGAAACCACAGCCCAATTCAGAAGCATACTGCACAGTCAGAGGTGATGTATGCCTGATGTACAAGGTCATGCCCAATCCAGAATGAATGGACATGCTCCACTGCAGAAACCCCAAATCCAGCAGACACACCACAGTGAGATATCTGAACCTCTACACATAGATTAATAGGATGTGCTGGAGGGACAGATCCATAACTCAGAGGCTCAGGACACTCTGGAACAGAATCCCAGTCCATGATAGGCTGAGCTCCACACATAAACTCAACAAGAGAAATCCGTTGAAGTGCATGCGAGATAGCAGGTGTACACTGGGGGCCATCCCTGTGTCACATCTAGGAAAGTAAACCCTACGTGGGCATGATATGCACATTGCAAGGGGTGTTGAGACCCACACACAGTCTGTCCATGCTCAAACAAGGCCAGGGCAGATAGCCTAGTATGAACCTATGAACCTATGATGATACAAATTGTGCAGGACACAAAGGATTATTACACAGCTGTCCTACCTGATGGTAGGAACCATGGTGGTAATCCACAGATATTCTCTGCAGCACTCTAATATCACAAACAATACACCAAAACCACACACATTGCCAACATCCTACCTAACAGATTCTTTGCAAACTCCCCACCAGCAACAAACTGCCAAATATCTATCCCAGGAGAGTGCTGACCCCCCGACATTGCAGATGCTGAGGTAACAGCCAGCATCCACAAAGCACAGCACACAGCATCAATGGTACCAGATGGTGTCCTGGGTTGTGTCCAACAAGTACTGTAAGAAGAATGGAACAGCAAATAGCATTACTGTGCACTATCAGTCCTACCACAGGATATGTACCCAAAGAGCGGTGTACAGCAACAGTGGTCCCACACCACAAAGGGGGTGCCTGAATGGATATGTCAAACTATCACCCCTCAACCCCGAATATCTAGGTTGGCAAAGTAATGTAGAGGATGATCATGGATCCCATGAATAACAAGATTGGGTACCTGCAGACATTGTACCCTACCCAGTGTGGCTGTCATAGGGCAGATCCTGACCCGTACACATGTCTGACTCATGTGAAACATGCACCAAGCCCAGTGATGTGGGGAATGTCGATCACACAGCCTATCTGGACCTTGCTAAACCCTTCCATACAATACCCTAGTTGGCGGTACAGATAAGCTCACCAGCCTAACTATAAACCCCTATGCAAGTAGATGGTTTGCAAACCAGCTCAAGGACAGAACTGACCTGGCAGACATGCTGTAGCCATGGCAGACTGCAAACCAGGTACAACTGGCATCCCACAAGGCATGGTCCTGGAAACCCTCTTGTATGCTATATATGCCACATAGGTACAGGCCAACATGGAAGGACTCTGTCTGAACATGTTTGCAGAGGACGACAAGCTGGTCACCATATTGGACCCTCCAGCTGACACAAACAACCTGCAAAAGGCACACATAGAAACACACAAGTGGTGCCACAGCCATGTCAACAAGCTAAATGCAGAATAGGGTATAGTCAACCCCTGTGGAAACACAGTACATGGCCAGAAATTACCACATAGGTGTTAACCCAGTAAGTACATCAGGAGCAATAAGAAACCTGGGGACACAAGGTGATACATATCCTGCATGTGACAACCATGTGTCTGTAGTGGTTACAGAAACATACCATATACCCACCTAATTATGAAGGTAAGCACAGCTTGGTTAGGGTAGGTCAATGTGCCTCTCCAGTCATCCATCAGCAGCCTCACAATTGTGCACAATGGCCCTTCAGGGATGTACCATAGCAGACACCTGCAGCAACTGGAATGACCACACAAATACCCCAACAGGAGGATTGCAGAGCTGTAACAGATGCCATGTGTTGCCTGAGTAAAGTAACTGCAGCTCCACACAGTGCCATACTGCCTGGCTGGAGGTGAACTGTGCCTGATGTATAGAGCCATAACCAACCTGGTATCAATGGACATTTGGCACCATGTAAACACTGAATGCTGGTGACCTATGCAGCTGACAGACCTGAACCCCAGCACAGACATAAACAGGACATGCTGTACTGATTGGTCCACAACCCAGAAGCTCACTCCACTCACGGCTAAACTCCCACTACAGGATATCCAGGGAGTCCCTCAGTGACTGTCATCCAGAGGAATCAAGATGACTGGATGGGAGATGGCAGGTGTACCCTGGATATCAACTGTATGTCATGGGTAGACAGAGGCACAGCACACTAACCATAACATATGCCATGGCAAACACCAGTAAATGTGTGTTGAAGGACAAACACTTTCTGACTAGCATTACAAATGGACTAGGGCACATGGCCATTGTTTGTCACTGTTCACACAAGTTGTGGAATACATTAACAATGTCGGACAATCATGTACTAAGCTGTCCATATCTGAACAAAATGCAACATGGTCATATCTGCACAACTGGCCCTCAACCAATCTGGTGTGCTCACTATAAACATTACAAGCAGTGATAGGACTGAAATCGATTATACTGTCCACCACAGTGAAAGTTTTGCACCAGTATACTATACAACAATACAACTGTTTGTTCAGCAGGAAAGGATGATGACAACTGTATGCAAACTATCCCATGGCAACCCTGCAGGCATAGCATAATGCCTGTTAGGTTCAGACACAAAGCAGTTGGGCAGTAAGAACACAACCTGATGTCCAACACTCAACTGTACATGTGATATATAGATGGCGTCCACACAAAAACAGAAGTGTGGTGGTCCACAGATCCAAACATAAGGAAAGGTCACACTGGGCATACTTGCACACTTAGATAAATGAGATGTGGCAGTCAAGAAGCCATACAAACTGTGAACTGGGCATGCTCACACACTTAAGCCATGTCACAGTTCAGCAATTGCACACACATATCTGGCATTTCTATGTGTTACCATGGGAACCTCCCACAATACAGACATCTTCCCAGTGCACACAGTGAAGTTACAACAGAGACATAAGTAAAGTACTGGATCCCACTCATATGCAAGCATCTCCCACAGTACACACGTTGTTTATAGAGATAGGGAAGGCTATGGCAATAAAGACCCACAAACAGTATATGAGCAACAGATACGTGCATCTGACAGGTAAACATATGGCCGTAGAGTGCAATACCTGACCGTTGCCCCTAGGGAATACAGAAGGCTATCTACAGTGTATTTGGCGTCTGCCTCCACAGTACAGTAGGCCACTGTGCCTGTGCAAAGTTAATGCATAGATATGCTCTCCCCCTTACTGATGGATAGTAACAGATGTACATACCTCTTCATCCATAATGATGTCAGCACACTATACATATGTCAGGAGCAGAAATTATTCCCCGTAATGTGAATAGTGCGCTCCGCTACTGCGTCTCTAACAAGTGTCATAACATAGTTAGGCAGGAGTTTGAATCCTGCAAGTGCCCAGTGTGTGTGTGTGACTGTGTATGGGAGAGTAGTGTGTGCAATTTCATGTGTATGAGAAATGTCCCTTTTGGCAACTAGTACTACACAAAACATGCTGCATATTCCACTGTCTAAACACTGATGATGTCAGCACCCTATAAGTACAGCAGGAGAAAGCAATCCCAACCAATAATGCAAATAGCATGCTCTGCTAATGTGTCTCTCACTAGTGTCATAACATAATTAGGTAGGGGTTTGAATCCTGCAAGTGCCCTGTGTATGGGGGAGTAGTGTGTGCAATTCCATGTGTATGAAAAAAGTCTGTTTTGGCAACTAGTACTACACAAAACATGCTGCATATTCTACTGTCTAAACACTGATGATGTCAGCACCCTATAAGTACAGCAGGAGAAAGCAATCCCCCCAATAATGCAAATAGCATGCTCTGCTAATGCGACTCTCACAAGTTCTTCTAACATAGTTAGGTAGGGGTTTGTATCCTACAAATGCCATGTGTAATTTTGTCACACAGTTTGTCCATGTGTGTGGGGTGTTGTTCCCAATATTCCACAACATACATTATATCAGTAATGTCAATGCACACATGATGTATGTGTGTGCCACCTACACATATGTACCTGTGAACTGCAAGAGTTCCCATGTCCGAAGCCTGCCTCATGTGAATACATGGACTGTGCATCAGACAACTGTATGACTGGGGTGTTCTGTGCAGGGGCTGCATGTGATATGTGACTATACAGTGTGGTGTGTAGATGGTGTCATCCCACCAGCAAGGGATACATGATTGGTCTGGAGCATATAGTCCACATGTTGGTGATGAACAGGTGCAGCATGTTGTCACCACTTCTGGGAGTGATAACAAGTTGTTCCATAGCAATGCAGGGAATGAATGATAAGACACCTTCAGATAGGGTCTTGCAGCTAATATAATGCTCACACTGTATGTTTGGGTTGTTGCAGTACAACCATATAATGGTGTGTGTAGAGACCGTCATAGTCCCAGTGTTGTCAGGAAGGCCAAGTGGGTTTCCTGGGTATGGGAGTGTGGTGTGTGCCAGGCTATGAACCTGAAGGCAGTCTAACACACTTTGTGTTGCACATGGAGAGGCTCTGATGCTTTGTGCAGTGCCACCAACCTGGGTGTGTGTGTATCTGAGGTGCCTTTGGATACATCCCCCCTGTTCTGTTTTGGTGCATGTGTAGGGGATGACAAGCATGTTATCAGGAATGACCTGGCACTGATGGTGTGCACCTGGGAGCCTTGTACCAGGAGTCTGTTACTGCATGGATATTGCTGTACCCCATGCTAAGGACAGTTTCTACTGCATGCATCTTTAGGTTTGCACTGCTGCTGTTGAGTAGCATTGCTATTAGTGTCCCATCCTGTGTGATACCTGTGTAGGTGGCTATGTAATGTCAGCCTTGCATACAAAGGCAGTATGTGTGTAGCAACAGCCTCTGCCAATATACAATGGCCCATGGGTGACAGGTGCAAGCTGTCCCAAGCAAAGCAATGTGGCATGTCCAGCATGTAATCCCACACTGACAGGCATTGGATCCCCTTTGGATGACACTGAAAGATACGTTAAGTGCAGAAACCGATGATCCTGTCTACATATTGTGGCAGCATTCATGGTGAGGGTGAGATGCTACCCAAAGTCAGAGTCATACCAGCCTGTGCCACAACCTCAGAGAGCCCCTCCATGTCCCCTAACATGTAGTCCAGGTAGGTGTGTCAGAGGTCATACACACTGGCACAGACAATGACTGAGTCATACTGCTACATGCCTTGGAGTGACTGCTTTGCTTGTGTTATGTGGTGGATCATAGTGCCCGACGGGCAACTTAGCGTGACCGTCACCTTGTTCAGCCTGGGAGCAGGACCACCATGTACGTGTCAATAGAAGTACCTCATACAACCGTAGCAGGTGTGTTGTCTAGCTGTATGGCCTGACACTGTTTGGCACACAGGCTTTGTGAGCTATGTATCGCATGTACTCTGCTCTGGCATAATGTGTACTTGTGTGTCTGCTTTGCAGGTGTCAGCTGCTCAGGCAGGATGCTATTCTGAGAGCCCAATAATGTACCTGTGTGTGTCTGTGTTTGGATTGTGGTCGTGGCAGGTCTATGGGAGACTGGTACTGTATTCACTGTAGTATCCCACTTCACCTGACAGGGAATGCCAGTGCTGTGTAAACAGAGCTTAGCCTCCAGTTTGGCTATGTGGTTGCATCTCTCACATGTGTTGTACATGTATGGAAAGGGGAGAGGGTTGTCTGTGTACATGAGGCAGCTGTAACATTGCCACATGACTCACAGATTCACCAACTGGACCTGAGAGTAGATCGACAGGTGACCTTTGCACTCCCATACTAAGTAACGACACATAGGGCCAATGGTGAACAAGATACTCAAGGTGACTATGTGAGGGTGTAGTGCTCTTGAATTGTTAGTGCTGGGATATATGAATGCTGTCTTGAGCAAATGTGAGGTACGTCATATGCAATGTGTTACAGGCAAGCTACATGCAAACAGGACAAACAGTGATGTTCTGTCAAGTGACATATGGACATCAGTACAGTAAGCAACACAGATGTCACTAGGGATCCACAGAGGCACTGTATATCTGCACCGCAGGTGGAATCAGTGTTTCAGGAACATAACAGGCAAACATGCATACAAACAAAGCTACAGTCAGCAGGCCTGTATGTAGACTATGCTACAACAAACAAGGTGTATGACTTCCAGTATGTAACAGTGCATATATGCAGGCACTCTAAGCTAGTACCCAGACATTCCCAGGTCAGACGGGCTGGGTCCAGCATAACCCCACAAGTGTATAGACCACGTACCTTCGTAGTGTTGAATAACTGGCCTGATACCCAAGTGCTCATACCTGTAATAATACACATGTCAAATAACAGAAACTGAGCCCTCACTCAGCAGTTCCAGACATAGTATGATGTATGCTACCTGTCCTGGCACCACAGTATCCTTGACATCTATGGACACTCTCCCTCCTGTCATAGTTAGTTCTGTGTTTTGGTGCTGTTATGCATGGTATGAGGTGTGACCTTGTAGTGCTAGTGTGCTCTTGTGAGCCCTGAACCTGCTGTGTAGTACTGCACAGATATCAAAACCAAGAAAAAAGTGATCTCCTTCTAACCAAACTCCACAAAAGCAAAAAAAACAGGAGCAGAGACAATGAAGGCTGAGAACCAACCTTCCAAATTTTATTTGAACTCAAAAATAGGTACGCACAAGCACAAAATGCTTGTGCGCACCTATTTTTGAGCTCAAATAAAATTTGGAAGGTTGGTTCTCAGCCTTCACTGCACAGATATCAACATCCTGAAACATCTGCATTGCAGAGTCATGTGTGGACAGCATGCAACTCGCAGTTGACATGGCCATCAATATGTATCAATATGTACATTGTTGTATCCCCTGTGCTACCTATGCAGGTGGCCATCCCTTCACAGCCTCACCACCAGTATGCAAATATGTGCAAACAAAACACTGTGGTAATTACTATGGGTGTACAAAACAATACAATGACATTCATACTGTAACTGCATCAGGCATGCTGGTATATACCCACAATGCTATAATTACGCTGTACTGTTGTCAACATCATACTATTACAATACGTCTATGTAGTCACCCTGTGCATCAGCACCATGTTAACCTGTTCCTGCACCAATCTTACAGATTGCCGGAGGTGGCACAGTTTCATCATATGCACAGGGTGTGTACCTGGTATGCATGAGTCTGCCACTGATACAACCAATTGACATGTCTGTGTATGTGTGCTGGTGAGGGACAGCAGTACAAGATGGGGCAATGTTGATGCAGTGTGTGCATGTATGCAGTAGTCCTAGGTGTTATCACTTTGCATGTGTGTATGAATGCACACAGTCCCACCTCATGGCTGCCATATACAGGTGTTTGTGGACAGCCGCAGACTGTACCTGCCAGGACATACAGATCACTGTCTGTGGCCACGGACATGGTACCTGTGCCTGGCAGGGGTGCTACGGGCCATATCAGGTACCAATACAGACTGGGTACTGTCATCAGAAGCAGGTGTTCGTTGACTGTAGACAGGTCCCTGTTGGGACTGTCCAGCACCACGTGGTCTCCAGGGGCTGTCTGATGACAGCACAGACCCAGCATTGCTGGGGCTGCTGCTGGCACTATGTGAGCAGCCGCGGCCCTGTTGTCATCTGCGATGGCTGCCAGCTGCTGCTGTTGCTGGCATACGGCCACGTTGACGCCGCAACCGTCCACCATTGCCCTGGCTCATGAACATATAGTTGTGGAACAGATCTGATGTGTCCCCCCAATGTCTGTCAAAGACCTCAGTGAAGTTGCAGATGGCAGCCGCAACATCACGTATACTGTCACTCATGGCTGTGCGACATGCTCTCAGCTCCCTCAGACCCTGTCTGGTGTACTGTTCCATACGTGACTGTGCCTGCATTACAGCACGAAACATAGCTGGGGTTGAAAGACCTCTGTGGGCACATCTGACAGGGGCGGTACGCCCACGGATGCTCCCACGAGAACCAATGGGCGTCTGCCTGTGTGGTACTGTGTTAGGGCCCTGGCCATGGCTGCAGTGTGGGGGATGCATGTGCCACCGGTACCACATTACCCTGGTCAATTCCCACTGTATCCTGTCCATCACCTAGGGACATTGGTGACAAAGGATGTATTGGCAGGATGACTGTGCACATTGATGGGGTCAACAGCTGTGTAGTGTCAATTGGCTGACCAATGATGGACCCTGGCACACCTACCTGTGCCATTACACAGGTATCATCATCACTATCCACAGCAGCTGATTCAGGTTCCCTGCTGCATGACACCAGAGCAGCACCAGAACCTGTGGGAGTAAGACAGGAAACACAGTTTACAATGTGTACACAATGCCACCACTGATGCACACATGCACACATGGGCACATGCACACATGTACACATCCACACATGCACACATGCACACATGGGCACATGCACACATGCACACATGGGCACATGCACACATGGGCACATGCACACATGCACACATGGGCACATGCACCCATGCACACATGCATACACCTCAGTATATGAGATATCAACCCACAGACACAAACACACCTGCAATCAAACACATAGCACTACTGCTTCAGCCTATTATTACTATTAGTATACAGAGTAGTGAAGGTAATGGTATTACACACTCACCAGCACGGATAGGCTGCCTTGCTGTTACACCAGAGGGACCTGCGGAAAAGAGACATTTATCGTCAGTGGGCACAACTGTGCCATTGATACTGTGGGCATGTTACAGTTTAGTAGTGCAACAGTTAGCTTCCACAGGTGTACTGCAGATAATGAGGTTATCACTAATGCACAATAATTACCAAATTTAACAGCTACAAATTGAGGGCACACCTCACACATGCATAACCTAACAGTGTACAGAATGGTCACTATACACATGGCATGTTACCTGCACGCTCTGTGTCCTGCTGCTGTGTGGCTCCAGCCTCCATCATTACACATGTATGCTGTTGTTGTTGCTGCTGTGCTGGAGCCACAACACTCAGGAGTAGTCCCTCCATTCTGGTGAGGGGGGATGTCTAGCCACCCCACCACCTGTGACAAGCTGCTGCCTGTGGATATCCGACGCACGCTGATGGACAATTCTAATTAAATCACTGCAGTGATGGCGTACCTGCTCATATGTCCGGTTATGTGTGCCTATGTCATTTACCCGACGGACCAGGTCTTGCCACAGTGCAGCCCTCTCCTGCTGGTTCTGGCTGGTGTGGGAAAAGAGTACAGCGAAATCCCTCACCAGGCTTTGGTGTATCTCCTCCTCCTCTGCAGCGGAGTAGACTGGGTTCCGCTGGTGAACTATGTCCCTGAAAAGGAAAAGGGAAATATGTCAGCAATATCTGTCAGCAGACTATAGCACACATAATACACATTAGACTTGACTGCAGTGATATAACTTAGGCACCATATATAGCATCTGTCTGTCTATTGGGGGATACACATGTACATGACCAGATATCAGTGCTCATCCGACAACTGTGCAACAGTACCTGGCACACTCCATACAGCAGACTAGTATACTGCAGCAGTCAATGCACTGTTTCGGGTACAATACACAACCTCACACTGGGGGTTTGAATCAAGGTACTGTATGGGGAACATTATCAGCCCATGCACTGCACACAATGCACGTTAATATTTCACTGGTACTGCACACTACTCTTACTTGCCATAACCCTACCCACACCACAGTGACATACAGGGTAACACATCACAACATATGTCAATGTAGTATGTGTTGATCGCAATACCCCACACACCTGTCTCTGGCCTCTCACCAAGGACACACACTACCATGACAGACAGAGAGTCATGGTGAGCAATCACACCAGTACACAACATGCACCCAGTCACTAGCACACTCATTCCACCTCACGTATTCCATTTGCAATGTGTTAATGGGTGTGCATTGCATCCTAGGTAGGTAGTGTGCTTTTGGCCCAGGGCCTACAGCAGCATACTGTTATGCTACCCTGCCCCTTGTGACACGTGTTATGATCGTACCTGCTCCTTACGAACAGTTACACAGGGTGACTCATATGGCATATTACCTATCAGCATAACATTCAGCAGGGGTATGTCTGACATCTACTCATGGGGAGGCTTGCTTCTTAATTCTGTGTGGTCTACTACAGGGTATGTCATATCTGTGGGTAGGGTCCCGTACCTCCACCATGTGTTCTATACTGCAGTGACAAGGACGACAGACGTAGGTAATTTGTGTTGTGGATGTTGGAGGTGTTACCATGGCTGGGAGACAACTGTCATGGGTGTGACCGAACTATGCATATCCAGCAGTGGTAACCTCTATGTAGGTAGTCTGTGTGCACTCTGTGGTGTTTGACTGCATTGACACAGTTACTTGCATATGTCTGTGTCCTTCACCATATCTGTAGCTGTGATGGGAGGTACATACCGTGTAGGACATTGTGGGGTGTGGAGGGGTACAGTGACCTACATGTCCATAGCTGACACACCATGTCTGCTGGCACATTCCATGTACAGGTATTACAGGACTAGTGTGCCACTGTGTATATCGATGCAGAGCCTATTGTACACTTGTTGACCCTGTTCCCCCCTGACACATGCAGTGGTGGGCAGGCATGTACATATGTGGTGGTTACTGGTGTCAGTGTTTTTGAATGGGGTATGGTACTCCAGTATCCACACTGGTGTTCACTCCATGCCTGTGACACCAGGCACCTGTAGCAAGACATCTGCACACATGTGCCTCACACAGTCTATATATGTATATATATATATATATATATATATATATATATATATATATATATATGTGTGTTTATATATATATATGTATTGATATATTTATATCTGTATATGGATATATATCTGTTTGTATATATGTATATATCATATGTATATATAGATGTAGATATATACGTATAGATGTGGGGAGAGAGGGGGAGAGAGTGAGAGAGAGACACAGGGTGAGTGTGAGTGTGAGGGGCTGGGACAAAGAGTGAGAGATAGTCATATACAGACATATCTGTTGTCAGTCAGATCTATCTGTATATGTGTAAGTCTCTACAGATATCTATATATGTATGTGTGTATTACATATATCTGTACGTACATATTCTACCAATCTCGATGTCTGTACAGTAAGTGAGAACCTGGTTCAAGGCTCCTGAGAGCACACCAGTGGTACCAGGCTGTACCCCGTATCATGCATTTTGGCCCCAGGACTCGGGACAAAACAAAAAGGGAGGGGGTGTGTCCATATTCATGGAGGACACACACACCTCCAGGTTAGTGGCAACACATGAAGCATCACAGACCATCCAGGTGCAGATAACCGTAGGCAAACCTGCTATACAACTGGTAGCATGTTACAGACCACCCTCCCGATCTCAGGGACCACAGTCGGCCTTCCTGTAGACATTGGAGGATATGAATGTCCCACCACACACCATCATATTGGGATAGTGTGACTACCCTAACATACACTGGGTGCATTATTCTACCCCAAACACCTATCCCAAAGGTTCCCGGAATTCACTATGTCAAATGCAATGGAACAGCTAGTCACCTCTCCCACAACAGGAGATAATATACTAGACCTGATCATCACAAACATGGGGACAATGTGCTACACACTGGAAGTATACCCCTCACTAGTCACATCTGACCACAGACTAATCACCCTGGATATACATATCCCACCTCCCCCACAACACAACAGACTACAGTGGGAAACCTCTCACATGCCGACTTTACACGTCTTATAACTGAGTTGGTATCCTTAATGCGCACTGGGCCAGTGTAATCCACTTCCCACAATGCAGACACCCTCACATATGCTTCTACAGACATCTCCAAGAATGCATGGATCATGCAATCACAAATGGAACCATGACACTCTCCACCAAGGGCAGGCGTCCTGTCTGGTGGACCCCAGCATTGAAGAACTTGTATAACAACAGATGGTAGCTACTGCACGGCAGAGCATACTTCCATAGAGCTACGGCATCTCTCATCAGCAGTAGAAGAAAGATAGGTTTTGTCATACAAACATGCAAGGCCAACAATGAGAGGGACATCGCTATGGTCACTACAGATAACCACAAGGCCTTCCTCTGCTATGTTACACACCTGGGTGGGAATCCTCAGTTGTGTTCACAGTTAGTTCACAGTGACATATGCTACACTGAACACACAGATAATGCCAACAGTCTGGCAGATAGGTTCAGTGCAGGTTTCTACACTCCCTCACCCACACGTGGAATTACTTATCCCAGCTGACTGTAACCTCCCTGATGTCCAGCTGGGAACCACCCTCAGTGGAGCTGTAAACAGAGCAGCAATGGGACCCAACGGTATTGCAGGTTGCATGCTACGTGAACTGCAAGAGGAGCTACACATGCACATTACATGCTATTCAGCCATAGCCTTACTACAGCATATGTACCTGGACACTGGCATACAGCAACAGTAGTCCCACTCCACACAGGAGGCACCTCTACAGACCCTGATAACTACCGCCCCATAAGCTTAACCAGCCTGGTCTGCAACACTATGGAAAGGATCATTATGGTACCCATACACAGAGACATTGGGGACTTAGACACTTGATCCCACCTGGTTTAGCTTTGTAGAGGGCAGATACTGCCTTATGAACCTGGTTGACCTTTTCAAATCAGTCACTATAGCCATTATTGCTGAGGGCATAGTGGTCCATACAGCCTACCTGGACTTGCCTACAGCATTCGACACAATACCGCACTCTGCCATCATAGACATGATCAACAGCTGACATGTAAATCCATATGTCACATGATGGGCTGCAAACCAGCTAACGGATAGAAACCCTATAGTCAACCTCACTGGTGCCATGTCAGACTCAAAGCCAGTCACATGTGGAGTCCCACAGGGCTCTGTCCTGGGACTGCTCATGTTCGGCATATCATTCTCAGATGTGGAAGCAGACATGGGAGGGTAGTGGCTGACAATGTTCAAAGATGACTGCATACTAGGCACCATAGGCAATACACCTGCTGGCACATACATCCTACTGACAAGCCTCACGGACACCAATGACTGGTGGCGGAGTCATGGCCTAACACTGCATGCCACGTCATGTATACTCATACCCTTTTGGATGGACAAGGTACCTACATATTATCACAAAGACAATAATCCACTGAGTACAGACAAAGTAATCAGAGACCTGGTGACACTGTGCAATGCTGACCTCTCATTTGACACCCACATTGCTGAAGTGGCTGGATGGACTTCCTACCTTGCCCACCTTATCATGAAGGGATTCACATCCACATCAAAAGGGGTAATTGTACCCTTATACTCCTCCCTTATCAGGCCCATGACTGTGTACTATGCCCCATTTGGTATGTACCTCACCTGGCACTTGCAACAGCTAGGGGGACCCCATGAGTACATCACCAGGAGGATCAAGGGTCTGCAACAACTGTCATATGCTGCCAGACTAACGTAACTCATGCTCTATTCCATAGCATACTGCCTACGTAGGGGTGATCTGTGCCTGATGTAGTAGGCCATGTCCAATCTGGTAGTGATGGAAATGTTCCACCTCATACAATCCAAATCCATCAGAAGCATGACAGCTACGGATTTAAACCTCAGCACACATATGAATAGGACATACTGTAGGAACAGATCCATCACTAAGAGGCTTCCCATACTGTGGAACAGGATCCCAGTTCATGTTAGGCAGAGACCCTCACTGACACTCTTCATGTGCATTCTTGACAAGTGGATGGGAGATCATAGGTTTACAGCAGGGGTCTTCTCTGTGTCACTACTAGACAGAGGCACAGTACACTAATGCTATTATGTAGGGGGGTCTTCACTGTGTCACTACTATACAGAGGCACAGGTTTCTAAATCTATTCTATACACTGTCTGCAGATAGCCTAGTACTAAACTATGCCACTGTGAAACTATATCTGTCTATGTATTTCTACATCCCTTTCTATCTATGTATACACATATGCATATTATATATATATATATATATATATATATATATATATATATATATATATATATACATACATATCTCGATATACTTACGTATACACGTTTTATATATATATATATATATATATATATATATATATATATATATATATATATATACTCCTTTTTAGGTCCACATATGTATACACACAGTAACATACTGCTGAACACCCATTACTGTACCACCTACTTGTACATTGCACTACAACCTACATTGCTATGTGCACATAGCTACCATCACATACATATGTATGTGGAGCCTTCAGTGACAGTTTCAGTATGTCCCCGTCCCTATGCACATCCTCATATACATAGATACAGACCAATAACACATCTGGAGGGTTCACAGTATGTAGAGTATTATATTAGTACTTTACATTACCTGTGTTTGTTGCAGCTGTTTGTGTAGGCTTGCAGTTGCTTGGCCTGCTGTCTGCCTCTTTGCTTTGTTGTTTCAGGTCTGTTATTTCTTTCTTTCTTTCTTTCTTTCTTTCTTTCTTTCTTTCTTTCTTTCTTTCTTTTTTTTTTTTTTGTTTTCTCTCTCTCTCCCTCTCTCTCTCTACCTCCAATGGGTGCAATGACAGTATTGCATGTGTGGACTGGGAGTACAGGATGCTTTTGTAGGTATCTGCACATGTCCATGTGATGGCCTCTGCACCAATTGTTAGCCAGCATTTACTAATTGCATGCAGCCTGTTGTGTAGTGATTGCAGTTCTCACTGTGATTACAGGCCTGTGCTATAAAAAGGTCTGTTAAGTAGGCGTAGCCCTTTCAGATTATCAGGGTGGGGACCATGCTGGTTTGCTGTGGACACTGTTCTGTGAGTGTAAGGGTTGGTATGTCTCTTATATTTCAGGCTGTGTTGTAGACACTGCAATGCATGTTGTTCTGTAAGCTACTGTTAGTACATTTGGCAGGGTGTCAGTGGGGCACAGTTGACATTTGTTTTCACATCAGGGACATCCCTGTAACTCATTCACAGTTGCTATGTCTGAACTCTTAACTATTCAACTATGGCTGTGTTTATCCTGCTCTGAGTATGTGTGTGGCTTGCCAGATGCTACTGTGACATTATTACCTAGTAGCTACCAACTAGCATTACTGTTTCTCAGCACACAGTACTATTTTACAAATCCACTAGATTTGACAGTAAATATACATGACATGCTTTGTGTACTAGACTTGTATATTCACTTTAAATTAATTCCTACTATTTTATGATATATTTCTTTCAGCACAATGCTTTTGCATAACACTCATGGCTTAGTGGTAAGTCATGCAGACTAGTGTTTCCAAGGTCCTGGGTACGAGACTGAGGGAGGTATTTTATTTTGCTGCTGAGAAAACTACAGGCCTTGTCATACAGAGTGACTAAGGCACTTTTAAGCAGTTGTAAGTGGGTTAGCACTGGTTTGCGCGGAGGTCACGCATGCGCACTGGTGCTTAGCTTCACGCACACCTGCTTACTACTGCTTGAAAGTGCTTACTCTCGCGCACACCCGCATTATTTTCTTTGAAAGAAAAGAAAATGGGGAGATAGTAAAGTGGTGAAAAAGGGGTCACAAAGAGGGTAGGACAGTAGGGAAACAAGCTCAGGTTTTGCAGGAGGGATGTAGGTAAGGCCCATAGCTGCCCATTTCTTCATCAACAACAGCTGTGCATATGTTTGTAATTTGGTGTGACATTTGAAACCTTCCACCCCTGAGAGAGGTGTAAGGACAACAATAATACTTGTTGTACAGCCAATTGTAATTGCCAGTTTACATGTCCAGCAGACATGTATGCAAAATGGGCAGCTATGCATGGGGTGTAATTTTTTTGTGGGTACAGAGTGCCCTTTTTTTTTTTTTTCAGGTGAGATTGGTATGTCAGGTACAGGAAGTCGGTATAGCTGGGGAGGTAGGTTGGGTAGGTTAACAGACAAGACAAACAAGACGCATACAGGGGCGGTGGATGACACATGTGGGGGGGTTACACAATTGACGGGGATGGATGTTTGGAAATCTCGAGCCCATGAGCCCACAGATGGCAACAGTGGAACTGAGATCCCCACCCATGGGCAGTTGCCACTGTGCCTTCACTGCCCAGGACAGGGCTGTCCTGGGGGCTGTGTAGGCCAGGCAGCAGACACACCCGTGAGTTGTGCCACCCATACCTCAAGCTGGCGTAGGGGCCCAAGCACAGCGTGCCGGATCTCCCTAAGCACCACAGTCAGGACACTATGGAGGGTGAGTGGATGTTCTCCTCCGGCCACACTTGCAGAGGGGGGATGAGCCCCATCCCCTGCAGTGCTTCCACCTGCAGGTGGCACAGGGCCACCGGAGGAGGGTCCGGCCTGGGCACTACTGCCAGGTGCACTCGCCAGTTGAGGTGGGAGAGGTGGGTCCGCTGGAACCCGCCTTCCCTGTCATCCTATGTTTTGCATTATGTTATGACAGTTTGGGTTAGTAACGTACAATACCATTCACAATTAGTTGTAACAGCATGCATTAGTATTCCCATTAACAAAACACCCATAAATTCAAGCCATTGAACAGCAAGCATAACACATGCATAATTTGAACAGCAATACACAATCCAACGACATGCAGGGTTGATTGATGGCAACAGACCATCAGGTTTGGATGCATGAACAGGGCAGATACATCAACATACATGCAAATATGTATGAACCAACAGGACAAATGTCCAGGGGTGTTAATTGTGATTGCACATACCAATTTCACGTGGAATGGATTATTTGTGGTTATAGGGTAGGGTGAAGAAATATTTAATTAACAACTTCAAATATCAATACATATGCTGTACATTTCTACTAGCTTCAGATATATACACACTACAGTTCTGCCTACAGTTTCCTATGTGATAACTACTTCAGGTTGGTGATAGGAATGTTACTGCTACATCAATATACATTTCATATTTATTCATACACATTCATATCTGGCTCTGTTCAGCTAAATCATCCTGCTACATTTGCTTTATATAGCTATAGACAACTGTGGATGTTTGGTATTTCAGACAACCATACTATCTGCATATTGCAGACTGAGAGCAACATATCCAGATTTTGGGACACACATTCCAGCTTCAGTACTGTTTTCAACACATGTTGCTGTCTGGTTCTGCCTGTCACATTCATTTAATTCTGTACTGACTGCAGTATATTTTATTCAGGAGTTATTACTACTTTATTGGTGGATTCATACCTCTTTCTCACACTCTCTCACTTGTTTTATTTTTACAATTCAGGATGGTACTTAATTCTAGGCTTTATTGACATGTTTTACCTTTAGTTATGACAATCCTTTCCAACAGTCTCACTTATGTCATGTTTCTGAATTTCAACAGGGATATATTTCACACATGTGTTTTACTCAGCTTCTGCAGCTGTACTTTTCAGCCTGCTGCAGGTTATGTACTATTATATTACAGATGGGACATCTTTATTTCAGACTTGTTTCATTTTTATGTTTGGATTACAGGCTGCATCACACTTTTGTAATCAAGCAATACTTGCAAACCCTCTTACACTGTTACTTGCACATTTTATTAATTAGTGACTACACTGCACTCTTTTGCTAATTGTCATACTTGTATATTTATTTACAGTTACAGGGTGAGAATTACTGACCTGCATTGTGGCGCAACTGCACCAGCCTATTGCTATAGGCGCGACGGTTTGCAGAACGGACACCTGCAGCTGTAATATAAATGAAGTAATATTGGAATACACATCTCCATAATATCAGCTAGGTTAATTTCTTACATAAATAATTACATGTAACTTACTCAGTAGTGGGGCGTTGGGCATTTGCCGGGCCTCCTGGATCCAACGGTTCAGTTGGTCCTGCTTCCGTCTCTTCAGGTCCGCATGGTGGTGACAGACCTGCTCACCAGTCCTTGGTGTTCCTGTGGCACTGATGAAATCATGTGCCAACCGGTCCCACGCCTCAGCCCTATATGCTCCCCACAGGACCTGGCCCTGCATGAGTTGGGCCTCATGATTATGGATGAGGAGCCAAATCATATATTTGGACTCCTCAATGCCCCACCTCTGTGCTCGGAAGCAACTACCCTCTCCTACACCTGACATCCTGACTGCAAGTCGGTTCTACAATCGGTTATGCTGTGTATTCCCGCCTATGGGGCTTATATATGCCATTTTTCCCGCACTTATCTGTGATTAGCCATTTTGGAATTGTATCAGCTTCACATAACCTGCTTTGTCATGCTCCTCTTTCTATTCATTCCTATATATATATGCTATTACTGCACTTCTAAGTGCAACTGTCATGGCTTAGTGGTTCAGTACTTTGACTATGGTGTATGGTATCCTGGGTTCGAACCTGGCCATTGCTTTTTATATTTTATGACTGTCTACACAGGCTAGGAGGTGTGTCTGTGTAAAGGCAGTTTTGATACAGCTTGCTCAACGTTGCCCGTCAGTTAGCTTGTTGGCACAGTGCGCAGCTCTGCGCAAACGGATCACGCTGGTTTACGCATGGTTTGGCTGTCAGCATGCATGTTACACTCAACTCAGCTACGGGCACACATTTTCAGCGTGTTAAAACGCTGCTCAATAGCGGGCACTCATTTTACACCTATTAAACCACTGCTCACCTACAGGCACTCATTTTACACCTGTTGTAACACTACTCACCTACGGGCACTCATTTTAAACCTGTTAAAACACTGCTCGCCTACAGGCAGATATACTCAACTTGTTAGACTGTAGCTCAGCTATAGGCAGATCTGACACTTTTTTTATTTTTATTATCTCACATTTCTTCAAAATACATGGCCCATTTCATTACATTTTACATAAAATATAATTTTATATATGTACATATATGTCAGGGAATTGTTTTGTGCTTATTTCACTAAAAATAAAAATTGATGTTGTGGGGGCTCGAACCATGTCTGCCTCCTCTTCAGCCAATGTCTCTACCGCTACGCTATTGCTTCTTGGCTTACTTTGCATATTTAGTTCTTATATATTTTCCACTGACTGCTAACTGTGGCTAAGCGCCGGCCACACCCGCGCAAACGAGCGCACTCACGGGCAAACATCTTTACAACTTATAAAAAAATATATAAGATATTTATTTATACATTTTATGTTCATAGTCTGTGGGGGCATGTGTTGTGTTGTGTTTATTCACATTTCCACGGACTCTGTCGTGGGCGTTTACTTTCGGGACTTTTACTCTTCTGGGGCATGTCCGTTTGCAGAGCTCGCCCTACGGACATGCCCCCTACTGTCTTACACGGACCGTGTTAGCCTTAGGTGTGATTCAGCATGCCCTCATGCATATGCATGACATGCTGACATCACATCGTTTAACTGCAGCCTCCGTGTAAGCCTTGTAACTCTTACATGGAGGCTTCGTGAATCCTGCCCCTTGTCTTCCATTTCATTAGGGACCCAGTAGTCTGGATCTCTTGCATCTTCACATACCAGATAGTACAACAAATACCAGAACCAGGGCTCTAAATCTTTATCAGCAGATAAATAAAATGATGGTGGAGAGAGAGACATGCTCATCACTCAGGACCTCTACCACCTCTGGAATAGACTCCCCTGCAAATTAAGCAGTAGGGTACATTAGCTTCCTTGAAATGGGGGAATGGATGATTGGATGGATATTAACAAATCTACCCCAGGCTTGGGTGGCCTAGCCTCCTTAAGAGAATAGGTACAATCTAAGGGTAGGCACTGGCATGGTGTAAATGGTCACAAGAGTTAGCTATCTTCAATTTCCTATGCTGCTATGCTGCTAGACAATTCCCCATAAAACATCATGCTACACGTGTAAAGCTTCTTGTTCAAATATGTTAGCACACTTTGGTGACCAGACTGTACACAGACCACTACAATCTGATGTACTGGGGGGTGGGGTGGCAGAACACCATTACATCATCTGGGACTATTTCATTATTATATAACCTGAAATCTGATGGCAGTGGCTAGAGAAAAGGAATGTTTATTAATCAATTTATATGAACGTTAACTATGCCATCATATCTGCCCTAGAAGATGGACAAATAGCAGTATATCTGCATGTCTGATCAAGAAACTGTCTCTATATATCATTCCTTGTGCAACCCCCTATCCAAAATGAACTGTACAGCAACACAAAAGAAGGGTTTCTGTGTCTCCTTTTTCTTTGATTGCATCAGTATGCATGAATTAAAGTCGCTGTCCCATTCTCAAGAGTAAAACATTATTGCCACACTTTGCCTAGGTAGCGGAGAAGGTTAAATAACAATGTTAATCCCTGTGTGTAGTATATCAGTAGACCCTCAGTGATTCAGAAGATTTCTCTCTCAATTCTCTGTCAATTCCTCATGTAACTATATACGTTTTGCAGTCATTGTCTTATGTACCACAGCTGTAATCAGTATCATGCTCTGCTTTGGTAACAGCAGCAATAAAATACTGCTATCATCTGTGTGTAGTATACTTGTACAGCCTGAGTTGTCAGAAAGTTTTTGCTCTGTTACAGTAAAATGGTATCTCTGTCTATGTGTTGCACTCACTGTGCAACATACCACAGTAATAATTATTATCATCCCCTGCCCAAGTACTAAACATGGTTAAGAAATAACGGTAATCTCTGTGTGAGAACGGCTGTACAGTGTCACTGATGCAGAAGGTTTGTGTCTCACTTTCCTCTGTGACTGCATCACTGTGTATACAGGACTGTAGCTGCCGTCTCCATTAGCACAGTAATAATCAGCATCATCCTCATTCTGTACGCCAGTGATGGTCAAAGTAGCAATTGTTTTGGAAGCATCTTTGGTTGCAGAGAACCTGTCAGGGACTCCCTCTCCTTTCTGCTTATCAGTATCAGAGTAGTAATATACAAGGTAGCGTGGAGCGATTCCTGGTTTTTGCTGGTACCAAGATGTACTGTACAGAGTGCCCCCACTCATGGTGCAGGAGATTTTAACAGTCTCCCCAGGTGACACTGACATAGAAGGAGGCTGTGTCAGGAGACGCTGGGCACTACAATCTGAAATGTAATCATAAATGGGTTAACAAATCAAGTTTACTTATCAAGTTCTTCAAATACATAAACTTGACTTAGAGATTGAAATGGGCATCAGTATTAGAGTACTATATTTAAATTCTAACAAGCAGAAAAAGAAAATAAAACTCTTACATGCCCAGCAGGTGATAACAAGTGTGAAGAGCGGAGTCCAGTACATCGTATGAAAGCTGTCACTTTTCAGAGTCACAATGTCTGAGCAAACTTCTCTTTTGTAGTCAGTAAGACACTGTTTCTTTAAACCCTTCCGAAGTCCAGGCACAGACATTTTATGCAAATAAGTTGCTCTGATTTAATTGGTTCTCTTTATTACATTTCTTCTTGTACAGGAACTCTAGAACTGACAAAGTGGTAAACAGAATGTTAACAGTGCATAATAAATCAGACCAGGAAAAAAATATTAATGCACTTTATAGATGGATTTTAAAATGCAAAAAGTGATATGATAGTCAGTGTGGTATACTTGCACATTTATTTGGAGTACAGCTATGGCAGGTTGTACCTAAGTGGTCACTGTGCTATGCATGTATTATCTTTAAGCAAGAAAATAAGAGCCACAGGCTAACAACCACTGCACTGACGTAGTGATGTTTGGTTCTTCATTGCTGCAGGATTATAGCAGTAATTATAATACTGGATCAGATTGCAAAAGAGTTGCTGTCAATGTAGGTCTGCCCTGATTCCTAAAGACGTACTCTCAGTGTAAATGATTTACTTCGTTGTAAGGCCTATCTATAAATAAACATACACTGGGGGCTATATTCCAAAAAGAACTGGTCAGGTCTTTTGGAATCGGGCCAGCTGTTGTTTATTCCCAGACTTAATGCAAAGGTTAGTCTGGGCCGTCAGCTCAGTTAAACAAAGAAGCAGATCTTGTAACGGTCCTTACAGAGGAATGCTGCATAATTATATTGTTCTCCTTCCACAGTTGACAGATTATCAAGGCAGGGTATTACTCTTCCCATTTACCCTGCGTTATCTGTTAAAAAAATCAGTCTTACAATTTATGGTACTATCCAGTGTGCTTTAAAACCAGAAGAAAAAATGGATAACAGAAACGCTTGATTAAACTCTCTCCACTTTATTTCAGCAACAGCAAAGCTTTCAGGTTTCCCCTTCTTCAGTGTGCTACCAGTGTTCTTACCTGAAATTATTACACTCACTGATGATATTTTTTAACTGTTTTTAACCTGCTGGGTATGATCATAATCCTCTCTCACAACATGTACCCATTACCTCTAGAGATCACTTTTTTAATGTCACTGGGGAGTGGAACACTTTACCATTTAGAATGCCTCTTCATGCTGATAGATACAAAAATCTGCTATTGCCGCTGCATGAAATAATATAGCAGTTCTCATTGTTTATACTAATTCTCATAATTTTGTAATCTACAAAGAAATGGCATATCAGCATTTGTACCAGATGTTTTACTACAAACATTCATTTACTTATTTTACCTTGGTCAGTCATGCTGGTCTCAATGGTCATGGAGACCTGGGATGATAGTTATTTTGATTAGGATTGATTTGGTCAGGGCAGTCGAAAATTTCCCCACTTGTTGTCGGATAAGTGTTGTTGAACCTGAGCGCCATCACCACTGACAGATGGACCCCTGCTTATGCCTCATCTAAAGAACAGCATCAACCCCTGTAATACTGAAGTGCAGAGTCAGTGCACCTGAAATGGGGACAAAACCTAAAGCTTCTGATCTTTCTAGCATTACAAGTGAGCATAAAACTTGCCAAGACACAGACATCATGTATGAAGGCATGCTTTCACTGTGCGTTAGTTGACCAGAAACTGACAAAAGTGTTGTACTGCATTATACCAGGCTTCGTGGATCAGTTTCTTTCAGTTAATAATTTAACACAAAGAGCTAACATGGTCAAGGTTTCATATTTTTAGTGTATGTTTTAAATATGTCATCTTTCAGACTGTACTTCACAAACTACACCAATTGTATTTTTCTGTACCACTGTAAAACATGCTTTCTTTGCCTTTGACATGTGCCATACTACTCAAACTCTTACAGCAAGAAATCTAGGCAAAGTCATAAATAAAAGAAGATAAATGCCCAAAAATAGGGACAGTTTTTAAATATTGCTCTTACAAACTTAGAAATCTGATAGAATAACAGGTTTTGCATTAGCATGAATTTTCTGAAAGGTATGAAGTCTGAGCCTCAAATTTATGTCATTATTTTCTGACTTCAGTTGCCAATGATTTGTCAGGAAACCACAATTTTGTGAGAAACAGACCAAACATTTGAGCTAAATATCTGGACATTCTGTGAAAATCTGGAAAGTTGAGCAGTATGGTCATATCATTTTGTAATGGAAGTGGCAAAGTTAAGGATATGAAAAGGTAAGATGTCTGTTCTGAAAATATCCGTAAATCATTAAGACATGATGAAATTGTACTATATATTTATTGAAAAACTTACTCAGAACAATGTCATTTCATAACAAATGCACACACACACACACACACACACACACACACACACACACACACACACACACACACACACGCACACACACACACACACACACACACACACACACACACACACACACACACACACACACACACACACACACACACACACACACACACACGTATGTAGCACACACATGGCAAGCACACATGCACGCGATTTGGAGGTGTACCATCACTGCAAGTATGAATAAGCACAAAGGAAATGAAGTGCCCTCGTGGAAGATGTTTGTGTTATTCCATCATAAAAGGCAAATTGTAACACTGCCCTCAAAAATCACCCTTCCGTGCCTTGGTTTATGACACGAGATAAGGATCCATGGCATGGAAGGTATGAATTCAGTAATAGGAGTTCAGAGTGAATTTACATATTATTCCCCAAGATATGAAAAATGAACTAGGCTAGACAGAATTTACGTATCACACTAACATGTGCATCTAACTGAAGGTCTTGATACTCACCCAATAAAAATTTCAGATCATGCGCCAATAATAACTAAAATAAAAGCACAGAGTAATGAAATAAAAAATGACACACTGGCACTTTCCCACCTATCTGTCGAAAAGAGAGGAATAGCCAAGTACAATACACACATACCTATGTAGAGATCATCAATAAAAACTTACCTAGATAGCAGAGACCTCCAAAACACACTCACAAACACCAAACACATCACACACAGCAGACAACACACCATTGTGTCACAAACACAGCCTATAAGGCAAAACAATAAATCAACACAGCCCACAAGGCATAACAATAAACTAAACATACTAGTCATTGGCGACTCAATTGTGAGACACACTGACATCCCCCTCACCAGGCTCGACAAGGAGAAGGTCACAGTCAGTTGTCTGTCTGGTGCCAGAATCCGCCACATCACACACGCACTTAAGTCTCTGCACAACAAGTACAATTATGACTCTGTCATTGTCCATGCTGGTATGAATGATTTGAGACATACTTCCCTGGACTATATGAAGAGAGACATGACTGAGCTCTCAGAGAGTGTGTCCAAGGCAGGTATGACCCTAGCCCTAACCAGCATCCTACCTTCACCAAGAATGTTACCACAATGAAAGAAAGAATAACACGGCCGGACTGCAAAACACCGTTTTTAATACTTATTTTTAAACATTTAACAATGAGAGTACGTTTTTCGTCCCGTTTGAATACAGGACTTCTTCAGAAACTAAAACAATCTAAAAATTCTAATACTGTTTTTTATACATCGTTTCCAAAAAGCGCGCCAAGTCCTAAAATTACTTTACTTTTTAAAGGCATATACAGCCTAACAAGAAGAGACTGGAAAAAAAAATCAATTTAACGTCAACAACTTTACAAATCCCTATAGTCTGAATAAAGAAAACATTATGGCATAAACAACTTTACAAATCTCTATGGTCTGATGTATATCGTATATTATTGGATACACTTTCCCATCTACTTTTAACTTTTAAAAAATAAATAAAATATATATATATATATATATATATATATATATATATACACAAAAATATATATACATACACCTCAACCATATAAAATGAATAATATATGAATTATGATATAATGTGAGATATATGATATGTAATCATTATAATGTACGATAATCCATATGTACAAAACTTATATATTTATATATGCAATTATGCAGTTACATTACATTCAACATTTCAGATACTGGAAAATTCTAAACAAACATTTAATAAAATTCATAAATTCATGCTCCCATGTGCTTAAAGTGCCTATATACATATTTCTATATTTCTATATTCTTATGTTTATGTTTTTATGCTTCCATATATATAAAAAACCACACGTGTACCTATAAATACAAATATAAGTATGTGTATGCTCAAACACGCACCTGTCTACCTACCTATAGCATATGTATGAAACAAATGTGTGTATATAATATATAAATAACAATAAATGGAATATATACAAACATACGCATATATATTTTCTGTATAATGATATATATATATATATATATATATATATATATATATATATATATATTATATATATATATATATATATATATATATATATATATATATATATATATATATATATATATACACTTTCATGAACCTACTACTCGATAAAACATGTATGTTCATGTATATCTTAAATTCATGAACTTATTTAGAATGCTTTTTTTAAAAATATATATTTGTAAAAAGTTACTATTTTTAAAAAATAATTTTTAGAATGTTGTTTTAAAAGAACAATCTTTCCAAACTTCTCAACCTCAACAAACACATTATTGAGCATTTATCATTCAGACCCAGGTTTACAAAGGCATTTAATCTAAGTTGCCAGATCAACTCCATTTTCTCTAATAATAAACCTAATGGCCCTCCTCTTTCATCTTGTGGAATCTGCTGAATTATTTTTAATTTAAATTTGTGTTGTGGATGCATTATGGTATGCATTGCCAGGGCATTGTCCTCTCTTTTCTGTGTTATACTTCTTAGGTGTTCAGATATTCTATCCCTTAATCTTCTATCTGTCTTACCTATATAAAAGGAGGGACATGCTTGGCACTTTGCAACATAAACTACACCCCTAGTGTTGCAGTTAAAACTACCCTTTAACCGAATTGTGAAGGAGTTAATAACTATATTACTACATTCATCCATTACATGACAATAAGGACAGCACCCACATTGTTTCATGCCTATATTTCGATTGCTACATTTTATTTGCCTTTGAAATATTTCTTTATAACTGATGCCCTTTCTCCAAACCACTTTTGGTATAAAATTGAAAATGGTACTCAATTCCATTTCATCTTTTAATAAAGACCAATTTTTAAAAATAATTTCTTTTATACCCGCATAATTGGATGAAAAACTCATAATGCACGCTGAATCAAATTCATTTTGGGGGGGTACAGATACAATCTGATCGAGATTTAACTCACTTAAATTGGCCTCTCTATTGATGGTATCTACCTTAATATTAAGTATTGGTTCATAAATGCCATTCATTCTTTTTAATGTTACTTCCTGGATTAGATCCTCTATCAATTGGATAGGATAAGCTCTACTTAGAAACATTTCCTTTAAAACCATACATTCTTTTTCAAATTTCTCATCAGTTGATATCATTCTTGCAGCCCTTACTAACTGGCCTTTTAAGACCGAACGTTTCTGATGCAAGGGGTGAGCGCTGGAAAAATGTAGAAATTTATTTGAATATGTTGGCTTCCTATATAATACAGCTTCATAGCACCTATTAACATTATTTTTTGACACCTCGACATCCAGAAAAACCATAACATTATTGTGAGACGAATAGGACAATTCTAAGAATTGGGTTGTGTTATTCATCATATCAACCAATTCTATGACTTCACTTGATGACCCTTCTATGATCACAAAGATGTCATCAATAAATCTACCATAATATTTTACAACATCCTTAAACAATCCATTGATAAAAATGTGTGTGGTCTCCCAATGTGCCAACACCATGTTGGCATAACTAGAGCCACATGGTGAGCCCATTGCCACTCCTTCTCTCTGTTTATAATATTGTTTATTAAATAATATGAAGTTGTAAGATAAAATTATATCCAACATCTCTTGAACCAAGGTTATTTCTGCTTGAGATGCATTTAATTGGCCCATTCTAGCCACTACCCATTCAATCCCTGTTTGTTGAGGGATACAAGTATACAAATCTTTTATATCCACTGTTACAAAGTTATTTTGTTGTGAATAAGGAAAATTGTTTAAACTAGCTAAAAATGCCCAAGAGTCCTTCAAAATCCATGGTTCTTGTATTACATATTTCTTCAAAATTGAATCCACAAATTTTGCACACGCATAAGTGGACAAATTTCTACCATCCACTATAGGTCTAAATGGTGGGTTATGAAGGCTCTTATATATTTTGGGTACTCCAAATATATATGGTGTTCGAGGGGCCAAAATCGTTAAATAATTAAAGGTGTGCAAATCTATTCTTGCCTCTATAAACAATTCATTGAGAAAACTTTTTATAAACTGGTTAACTTTGTTATATTCATTAAGTGATGCTTTAACATAAGCATCACCTTCCAAAATGTGAGTGATGCAATTTTCATAGTCCGGTAAATCCATAAAAACCAGACCTCCGCCTTTATCAGGATTCATGATCCTGATATTAGCGGACATTAGACATTCGAGCTCCTCCCTTTCCTCCTGGTCTAAATTGTTGACACAATTAAGCCTACACCTACTTAACTGCCTTAAATCCAGTTCACAAACCCTCTCAAATATATAGAGAGCATTTTGTAAAGGTGGATTATAGACCCTAGGTACTCTGAACCCAGAATTATATGGTGCCTGATTACCCAATAACATTTTCAAGTTCAATTTTCTAACAAATAATTTCAAATCACAAATGGTTTCAGCTAAATCCATCTTAGACGATGGCACAAAAGTTAGACCCTTAGATAGGGTATCTGCCATATGTTCTGAAACCTGAAAAGAGGAGTAGTTGTATATAGTGAAATCCCCTTTACGATTTTTTACCAATGTGGGGACCATATCCTCATTTGTCTCATTGGTCATCTCCTGCTGTTCCGATTCTTCCTCTTGTTCCATTGTTTTTTCTGATTGGTTCTCTGAAAACCCTGATTATTATTTGGATTAGCAATGTTGCTTGAAGGCCCCAATTCTGGATTGTTGCGTTCCTTTAATCTTTCACTTCGTCTTACTTGGTCATTAGCCAGTTCATCATTGCTTGTTTGTTGCTGACAGAAACCAGGAGGTTGATCTTGATTACTAGACAACGACATATTATGCCTAGTATTACTCTCCTGGTTGTTAAATCTGGTCTGATCTGCCAAAACATTCAATCTCTTTTGTGATGATGGAGGTAGGGGGTATGCTCTACCTTCGTTATATTGCATCTTATCTCTATCCAGTTTTTTGATCTTTGTGTACCTCATTTTCTCAATGTGTTTTTCAATGCTTTGAAAACACCTTAAATATTCATATTTATATCGACTGAAATCACTATGTTGTTTTATGGCTAAATCTATTTTTTCGATGTTTTCTCCCAGTTCTTTAGCTTGTATAGTGTAATGTTTTATCATCATTTCCATCAGCTGTATACCTTGCTGATTAAAGACCTTGATTAGGTCTTTATGAAAATCAGAACCAGCTACCAGACCAGTAGGGTAGCGCCAGGTTCTCAGACCTTTAGGAACTATGTCAGCCTTTATACACTCTTGAAAATACTCTATTTCAAGATTAAGTTTCTTGAATTTCAACATGCTACTGTCCAAATTATCAAGTAAATTGGACAAGAGTGGACTGTCATTCTGATCCATTCCTACCTCAATATTCAAAGGTCCCGGTCTATTTAGACCCACTGGTGTGATTAACCAGTCTTTCAAATTTGGGATTTGTGTTCCTGTGGGTACTACATTAGAGTTACTTTGATCTTGTATACACATCCTCTGTACCACTGGTACGTTATTCCCAATATTGATATTTGTCTCATTTTGTGGAGAGACCATACTATTATTATTAACATTTACACTTGATGTTACTAATGTCCCACCTATCGCACCAAGCACCTGTGGCGATTGCCCAATATTAGGAGCGTTGAGAACATTGATAGGAGCATGAAAAGCATTGGCCCCCATTACAGTACCTGTTTGTGAATTATGTCCTTGATTACCAACTGTGTTCCCTTGCGACTGCGTTGGTTGTTGTGTATCCAATACATCCATCCGATCCTGCTGCCCGTTTGGGATGAAAGAAATTGCATCCAGTCTCTCATTCATTGTCTCAACCTTCTGAGACAATAATGCTATAAGTTGCGTTAACTTATTCATTCCATCATTTACAGATTCAGTATCAGTAACTCTTAAAATCTCCGGCGTTCCTTGCAAAGAGTCCTCAGCCATGTTCAAAAAGACAAACTCCAAACAACTGTAAACTCCAAACGAATGAAAGAAAGAATAACACGGCCAGACTGCAAAACACCGTTTTTAATACTTATTTTAAAACGCTTAAAAATGAAAGTACGTTTTTCGTCCCGTTTGAATACAGGACTTCTTCAGAAACTAAAACAATCTAAAAATTCTAAGATTGTTTTTTATACATCGTTTCCAAAAAGCGCGCCAAGTCCTAAAATTACTGTACTTTTTAAAGGCATATACAGCCTAACAAAAAGAGACTGGAAAAAAATTCATTTTAACGTGAACAACTTTACAAATCCCTATAGTCTGAATAAAGAAAACATTATGACATAAACAACCACAATACCAATAAAAATAATTGACTTTAACAATTGGCTTAGTTTCTGGTGTCGCTCCTAGGGGAACCAGTATCTGTCTGCCTGGGATGACATGGTTGACAGGTTTCAATGCTTTGCTAGAGATGGCCTCCACCTGTCACCACTGGGATTCTGGATCCTGGTCAAGGCTCTCACCTCCCCCATTGTACCTTTTTTAGGCAATGTCCCAAAGATAAATATTCCAACATAAAAGATTTGTCAAAAAGCAATTTGAATGTCATGCTGCTTAATGCTAGGAACCTTCATCTGAAAATGCACTCACTGGAGGCCCTACTTGCACTGGAAGATACTGATGTCTTTGCAGTCACGGAAACTTGTTTCAGGGCTGTGGAGAGCACCCCTTTCTTACCAGGCTATACCTCAGTCCACACATTCAGACTCCAAAATGAGGTCAGGAAGACTAAGGGTGGTGGGGTCTCTATCTTCATTAAGGACAGGAACACCTCCACACTGGTTTGCCAGCATGATGCACTGGAACTACTCCAGGTGCAACTGACAGTTGGTAAGACACCCATCCAAGTTATAGGCAAATATAGACCCCCCTCCATGACTCAAGACACCCACTCCTCTTACTTGGATCTACTTGACTCCATCAAGGTACCCCCAAAAACCCTGATACATGGTGACTTCAACTAACCCACCATAGACTAGGTGAACTATTCCTACACTAATGCACTCACTCAATGGTTCATTGACTTCAACCATTCTAACAGACTAGAACAGCTTTTCTCATCCCCCACAAAGGGAGACAACATTCTGGACTTGCCTCTCAACAACATGGGCAAAAACTGCACCACTCCCATCGAATGCTATTTTCGGGTGAGATCAGATCATCGGACTGTCTTGTTCAAAGTTTCTATCCCATCCTCCCCCCCAGCCAAAATCAAGCTAAAAAACTTCTCAAAAGCTGACTACAACCTCCTAAGGGAGGCTATCTGTAGCTTCACACCACCGTCCCCCTCAGAGGATGCAGACAGCTATGTTGAACAGTAAGCCAATGTAGTATAAAAGCACCTGTACAACTGCATGGCCATACCCAATAGAACTAAAACCTACTCCTCAAGGAAACACAAACCTGTTTGGTGGACATCATCTAGCAACAGGCTTTACAACAAAAGGAAGAAATAGTTGTCCAAGGGTAAAAAGGAACAAATTCCAAATTGGATAAACTCCCTGCTTAGCCTCAACAAGCAAATTAGATCACCGGTGAAAACCTCCAAAGCCAATTATGAATCACAACTAGTCTTCAATACAAAGGAACGCCACAAAGCCTTCTTCAGTTACATCAAGAACCTCCTTAGCAAAGCCCAGGTTTGTTCCAAGTTAGTACTTAACAGTATCACTTACACTGATCCTGTTGACTTACCCAACCTGCTAGCAGATAGGTTTAGTGTAAATTTCACCACCCTGTTCCCCAAAAGGCCCTTTTGACATCCCTGATATTTTTTCCGCACCTCACATCTCCATAGATCAAGTGTTAAGGGCCCTATCCAAGGTAAAAGAACACAGCTTTCATGGGACCTGATGGTATCCCAGGCTGTATTTTGCACCATTTCCAGCAAGAACTGGCTTCACCATTAAATACCCTTTTCAACTCAGCCTAAGTAGAGGCTTCATTCCAGCAGAGCGGAGAACTGCCATTGTCATCCCCTTGCACAAAGGTGGTCCCACTACTGACCCTGGAAACTATCACCCCATTAGCTTGACAAGTCTGATCTGTAAAGCCATGGAGCATATTATTATGGATCTCATAAACAAGGACATTGGCAATCTAAAACCACTTGACCCCACCCAGTTCAGATTTGTCAAGGGCAGATCTTGCCTGTTGAAATTGGTTGACTTCTTTGTGACTGTCATTGAGGCCTTGGAGGAAGGAAAATCAGTACATACAGCTTACCTCGACTGGCCAAGGCCTTTGACAGAATCACCCACTCGGGTGTCATCAAAATGCTAACACAACTTGGCATAAATCCCAGTCTCATCAGGTGGGTGGCCAACTAGCTCACCAACAGGACCCTCAAGGTCAAAATAGGTGCCTCCACCTCCGATAGGAGACCTGTCACTAGTGGATTTCCCCAAGGATATGTCCTGGGACCCCTAGTGTTTGGCATCTACTTCTCAAAGATCCAGGCAAAGACAAAAGGCCAGTGGTTGACCAAGCTTGCAGAAGACTGTAAGCTGGGTGCTGTCATTGACTCCCCAAATGATGTTAGCATACTGCAAGAGGGTTTTGTGTCATGACCTCAAGCTAAACGCAAAGAAATGTATCATCATATCATTCAGCAAAAACATAGCCCCTACTGATCACCACATCAACAACAACCTCTTAAATGCACAACCTGTGGTGGGAGTCCTGGGTACTCAGGTTGATAAAAATCTCACATTTGACCATCATATAGCAGCAGTAGTCAGGAAAGCCTTTTACTTGGTTCATCTCATAAGTGAAGGGATTGCATCCAGAAAATTCGAGGTTATTACTTCTCTATACTCCTTCTTCATTAGACCAATAACTGCGTATAATGCCCTGTTTGGTATGTACCTCTCAAAACATCTGCACCAACTGAAAAGGCCACAGAAATACCTCACACAGAGAATCCATGGCCTCCAACACCTGTCTTATGTGGACAGGCTCAAATCACTATCACTCTTCTCAGTATCCTACAGATTGATCAGAGGTGATCTGTGTCTTACCTACAAGGCAATCTCGGATCCTGCCCTACTACCGATACTCCATATCCGTAAGTCTAACTCCTTGTGCATTACCCACTTGAAAGGCCTGAGTCTAATTGGGACATCAACAAAACCTGCTGGAGATTCAGGTTTGCCTCCCAGAGGTTGACCCATCTCTGGAATAGACTTCCCATACACATCAAATAGAGTACCTCACTAACCCTCTTCAAGTGCAAACTTGATGAGTGGATGGGAAACCACACATTTGTCCCAGGGGTTCCACCTGTGTTGTTGATTGACAGGGCCAACAGGTGCTGACTGACGTTTCTTTTTGGGGATAAACTCTTGGCTAGGCTTGCGAGGGCACACCCTCAAGAAAAGCTAGCAGGTACGACCGGTGCACGGCACAACCAACCTTTGACAAAACAAAATGAAAAGCCAGCACTCAGAGGCAATATGTTTTATTCCTCCCTTCCTTCAGACCGGTTTTGGCATCAAACCTTCTTCAGTGATCTTACATACATAATTCAGGAATAATATATATATACATCCTGTATTCTCAATTATGACATCATTTCCCCCATTTAACTAATTAAACCCCCAAGTACATATAAGACATTTTAACAAACTAAACAATATTCTTATAATCTCTATTGCTATGTATATAGCTAACCATTTGTTAGTAAACTATTAATACATATAGAATCAATAATACACATAATTAACAAAAACTCTCATAATTTGTAATTAAGTCCTGGATGAAATAAGGCACCCAACTTAATGATCCATTTTCTTTCTTTTTGAGTCAAAATAGTATGCCAACCCTGTTTGGTTGATCTATTTCTCTTGACCTGATCTATGATAACAAATACAAAAGTGGCAGTTTTATGTGACTGACAGTGTCTATAATAGTGCATTAGTCATTCTATTGTGACATAAGTCACTCAGATGTTCCGAAATGCGACACCTTAATTGCCTAGAGGTCTGCCCCACATAAAAGGCAGAACATTGGCAAGTAGCCAAATATACTACCCAGTCAGAACTGCAATTTCTGAAAAATTGGATTTCAAAAATTTGACCAGTGTTTTTACTGCTAAAATATGTAGTTTTAAACATGTTTGCACAAACTACAATGTCCGCAAGGATATGAACCAATAAACCTGTCCCCCGTGAGAGTAAGCTGACATTGATTAACATAATCATAATAGGTCCTTTTGTAATATGCAAAATAAGACATGAGTGTTCTACCCCTCCTGAAGGAAAACTGACATCTGGTTAGTCTTATATGTACTTGGGGGTTTAATTAGTTAAATGGGGGAAATTATGTCATAATTGAGAATACAGGATGTGTATATATATATATATATATATATATATATATATATATATATATATATATATATATATATTATTCCTGAATTGTGTATGTAAGATTACTGAAGAAGGTTTGATGCCGAAACCAGTCTGAAGGAAGGGAAGGGAAGGAATAAAACATATTGCCTCTGAGTGCTGGCTTTTTATTTTGTTTTGTCAAAGGTTGGCTGTGCTGTACACCAGTCGTACCTGCTAGCTTTTCTTGAGGATGTGTCTTCGTTTGTCGGCTGGCTGTTGACATCTGAGGCGCAGGCCTTTTGGCCTTCTGTATCAGGAATTAAGATGTTTTCTTCCCCTGAAGTACACGAGTGTTATGAGCGCTAAGAGACATATGAGGCATCTTTTTTGGATTTGGGTCTTTTAGTCCTTTGATGGAATTGGATGAATAGGATCAATCGTGTTTTTGCAGGAGTGGATTTTGATGCAGCATTCATCCTGGAGTGATAACAACATAATTTTCTTGGCGTTCATTTGGTCATTGGTAGCATAAGGTGGCAGATATCTTTTTTGGGGCGGCCAAGCTCAATAGTGTTCATTTCTTTTTTCTGGAATTACAACGTACCCTCTTGGTGCTCGTTGTTCTTGTTTTGGATATAAAAGGTATATTCCTTTGTTCCCTAAGAGGGTACATTACTATTTTTGCCTTTTACAACAGGTGACTTAAGGAAATGAACATTTTGATATGCATTGGGGAATATAACCTTATTTTCTCCTTATATCAGCATCAAACAATTTGTTTTTGGGTCGTGAGTTGCATTTCAACATATTTTCTTATATAAGAGATTGGAACTGATAGTGACATACTACTTTATTTTTCTACAGTGGTTTTAATATGTGTTTTGCATTTTCATCTAAGGATAAACAAATTTTTGTTTCTATCGAGAGGTTTGGAACATCATTTAAGGGCTTCAAGTTGTTTTTGTGCTATAACTTCTCAAGAGGACTTGTATCGGCCATCTTTACATTATTATTCTTTTTCATGACTTTTTTGGTGGTATGGGGTACAATCGCCATGCTATGTGAAGAACTTTGGCATTGGTCTCCATATTTAGATTTAAATCAACACCTTCAAATGTATTTAAGAGATATTTAGCTTATATAACTTTCAAGTTCTAATTGTTGGAAACAGCAAGTTGTGTTTGGACATTCCTATTTATTTTTGACATATTTGTTGTTGGTGTTCTCTTTTTTGCTACAGAAATATCAAAACAGTTTTATGTAGCAGTGTTATAGGAATATTGTTATTAAGAATTTAACGGTTGATATTTCATTGTTTCAATTTTTGAGGGTCATTTATTTCTTTTTGATGGCTCAATGATTAATGCATATGGGGATTCTTTACTGCATTATATATTGATGAATGGACATGTGTACTAGCATTTAACTAATAGGGGAGCAGTTATTAGGACTCTGCTTCACTTGTTGCTCATTTCTATAGTACTCATATGCTTATATGTATAAACATTTTGAAGGGAACTAGGTGAATAACTGTGGACAATTCTACACACGTTTTATTGTGATAAACCATGGTTTTAGAATGTATGGATAATTATTAGAGTGCATTTTTGCATGTTGTAACTTGTAATATTGTCTAAGCAGTTAATATAATACATTTTTCATTGTTCCTTCAATTACATAACAGCTTTGTAGCAACATTTGAATACTTATGCATTGGTCATCATACCAAGTTTTCACTCTTTAAGGTTTTGGGAGTATACTCTATTATGGGAACATATTGTTTGTTATACTAATTAAGATATATACAACAAGTCCCAAATATACTAGCGAACATTAACAATATTGTTTTTTACAAATTGTGAGGCCAAGTCCTTCTGTTTTGGATCTATTTTTAACTTTTCTGGGACTCATTAGAGGCTGCTTTTCTCATCTAGGTATATTTAACATTTTGAGATCCAACTGGGGAGGGGGGTTCCAGGTTCTGCACAATAGAGGCAGTTTGCCCTCTGGTTCACATCTGGATCAAGATTTATCCATTTAGATCATCTGACCATATTGTGCAAGTTAGGGGCTTATGGTCATGGATCTCCAAAGGATTTTACAGGGGCTCTATGCGGATCGAGATGACATCAACGTTTTTCATATTGGGATGAATAAGGAGGGAGCCCCATGTGAAAAAAGCAGTGGATCCTAATGACGGCTGTAACTTGCTTTTTTACCAATTGAATAAAGAGATGAGAAATTTAATAACCAACATATGGTACTTGAAATTATTCAAGGCATACAAATGTAAAGGTATTAATCCATGTGGTTTGAGAGTTAAAACTCAGCCTTTGGTGGGAAAGCCAGATGATATACTAATGGAAGAATGGCACAAGGCACAACAAAAAGCCACTATGGCTTTTGTGGACATTCTAATGTCCTTTTATCAAAGGACTATTGAACAAAATATTAAGGATGTGACTGAAACATGTGAAGGCATGAAAAAATATGAGGGTACACCATCCTTTGTGGAGGGCCTGGAAAAAATATCCAGGGATCTTCTCAATTTTGAGAATGGATTAAAAGAAAAAAAGTTACACAAATTTCACAGAGATGTGGAAGATTATGAGAGAGGCAGACCATTTGAGTCCCTGATGGGGGTTAGATTTACTGATAATAACAGGGGTAGATCCAATATCAGAAAGAAAAGACCAAGATCTATACTTAAAAAACCTACACAGGACCTTAGTACTTCAGGGGAATAATCATCTATGACTGATACAGAAGGAATTTACATTAGTGATTCCCCTGATTCCAAAAAAGTAAGAATTCAGGATGGCCCTTTAGGAGACAAACCCATAGGGGTGGACATAAGCACAAAGGTGGCAGCCTTAGAAAACCTACTACAGTCAATGATGAAGTAGGGATTGAATTTTATAATGTACACAATGTTTCAAACTATGTTTTATCCAAAGATGAAAAATGTTTACTCAATAAAGGTCTAGGATTTGTTCCCAGTGTTTTGGTAGATGAACACATTTTTGTGTCAGATCTCATTGCTTTTTGTAGAGTATTGAATCTTAAAATGTTTTTTGGAACATCTGAAAATTCTCAAAGATCGACTGGATTTCGTTTTCACAAATCTACATTTATGCCACCCATGAATAGACATGTGGCTGTTTTTCAGGAAGCCATTTTGAGGGATCTCCATTTTAATTTTAGTTCGTTTTGGGTTTTAGACATAACCTCTCGAAAGGAGAACAGCAGGCCCTGAAAAGTTTATATTCCAATACTGATATAATTATCCTTCCGGCTAGTAAAGGTGGGGCTGTGGTCATAATGGACGCCAGTTATTACCGGAATGAGGGAAATGGACAATTGTCCGACCTTCAGTATTATATTAGAATGTCCACAGACCCCACACCCAAATGTAAGGGTGAAATTGATTCATTTTTTAACCTAGCTGTGGAGGAGGGAATTATTGATGTTAAGATGAAAGAACAGCTCACAGTTCAAGATCTGACCCGACAGTACCTATATCTCTTGCCCAAAATCCATAAAACTTTGAATAGGCCTCCAGGAAGGCCTATTGTCTCAGGGCGAGGGTCTCTAACAGAACCGATTTCTGCTTTTTTGACATACTATTTAAAACCATTATTACCATGCATCAGGGCAAAAAGAAAGGACACTACAGAGTTTTTACAAATCATTTCAGATTCTCAATTGGAATCCAACTGGCTTATGTGTACGCTTGATGTTAAATCCTTATACACCATTATCCCCCATTGGGCGGGATTACTGGCCTTGGAATATTAGCTCAGCAGGGTCAGTTTGTATGCACCAGGATTTAATACTCTACTTATATGTTTGGCAGAACATGTATTGACAAAAAACATTTTCTATTTCAGGGTGAATGTTATTGGCAGCAGCAGGGAACAGCTATGGTGGCCTCTTTTGCCCCCATTTATGCTGACCTCTTTATGGGGTATGATGAAGATCAGATTATCTATGATGTGATGCACAACATTTTCTTTTCTGGGATGGATATATGGAGACATTTTTAGATGATTGTTGGCTGGTTTGGCATGGGCGTGTAGACTACTTGTTAGAGTTTCTGGAATACCTTAATGGTAATCGGTGGGGTATTGAATTTACTGTCACGTATCACAGCAATGAGATCAATTTTTTGGATGTCAATATATTGAAACTGGCTGATGGTACACTTGAAACCCCAGTTTATAGAAAATACCCACAATATAATAATTAATTATATGCAGCTACTTTACACCCCAAACATACTATCAACAGCATTCCTAAATCTCAGTTTATGAGAATAAAGAGAATATGTTCAGCAGATATTGATTTTCAGAATGCCAGGCAGGATCTTGAGTGCAGATTTATTGATAGGGGCTATTGGGGAACTGGTAGTACACAAGACCAATGATTGGGTTACCAATTGTGAGAGATATAATTTACTTGAGTACAAAGCTAAAACTAAAGGGGACAGATCAGGGGCCTTGAGGCTAGTTACCACATTTGGTAGCAATACTCATTTGTTAAAAGATGTGATTAACAAACACTGGAATATCCTTTGGGCCAATTCAGATCTGGATCAGTGTTTGCCAACTAGATGTCAGTTTTCCTTCAGGAGGGGTAGAATGCTTACATCTTATTTTGCACATTACAAAAGGACCTATTATGATTATGTTAATCACTATCAGCTTACTCTCATGGGGGACAGGGTTGCTGGTTTGCTTCCTTGCGGACATTGTAGTTTGTGCAAACATATGTTTAAAACTACATCTTTTAACAGTAAAAACACTTGTCAAATTTTTGAAATTCAATTTTTTTGGAAATTACAGTTCTGACTGGGTAGTATATTTGGCTACTTGCCAATGCTTTGCCTTTTATGTGGGGCAGACCTCTAGGCAATTAAGGTGTCGGCTTTCGAAACATCGGAGTGACTTACACAACAATAGAATGACTAATACACTATATAGACACTGACAGTCACATAAAACTGCCACTTTTGTATTTGTTATCATAGATCAGGTCAAGGGAAATAGATCAACCAAACAGGGTTGGCATACTATTTTGACTCAAAAAGAAAGAAAATGGATCATTAAGTTGGGTGCCTTATTTCATCCAGGACTTAATGACAAATTATGAGAGTTTCTGTTAATTATGTGTATTACTGATTCTATATATATTAATAGTTTACTAACATATGGTTAGCTATATTCATATTTCATCTGAGATTATAAGAATATTGTTTAGTTTGGTAAAATGCCTTATATGTACTTGGGGGTTTAATTAGTTAAATGGGGGAAATTATGTCATAATTGAGAATACAGGATGTGTATATATATTATTCCTGAATTATGTATGTAAGATCACTGAAGAAGGTTTGATGCCGAAACCGGTCTGAAGGAAGGGAAGGAATAAAACATATTGCCTCTGAGTGTAGGCTTGCAAGGGCCCCAGGGCCATTAGCCTAGTAATTTCATATGATCCTATGATCCTATTTAAGGAATAGGTAGTAGAGATTATTCAGGAGCTGTTAGAGAGGACAGAAATTTCTTCTGAAAATATATAGGATAAAGTTAAGGTGGAGTTTAAAAATAAGGTGGAAATAAAAGAAAGGGGAGAGATGTTTAAAAAGTAACAATAATTATTCAGAGGGACTGACAAATGTTAAAGTACTGCAGAATAGGCAGAATCTCACAGAACAAGAATTGGATCCACTGCAGAATCCTAGGCAAAAAATAAGGGATTACTTGATAATATACACAAGCTTAGAAAAATTGCTGTTAGACAACTGTTTTTTTTTGATAATAACACCAGAGCAGAAAATCTTTTAGCACAACAGCTCAGGCAACAGAAAGTACAAAGGGCTGTCACCAAACTTAGGGAGCCTATAATACGGAAGATAACTAGAGATCTTGTAGAGATATTAGAAATATTTAGGAAATTCTATGAGAGTCTCTATAAAGCAGAGAAATATAAAAATCAAGAAAAGGTACAAATGGAAATGTTTATGGAAGAATTAAATATGCCAAGGTTAGAGGTAGATGAGGCTCAATTACTAATTGTTAGGACAGGAGGAGATAAGACAAAAATTGTAATGTATAATCAATCTACAGGAAAGTCCCCAGGAATAGATTGTGTAAATCAATGAGTGTGACTGTACTGTACCTTTAAGATGCTATCTGATTGCTTGCACAAGTGTATACATACTGAGCACATGCAAACCTGACTGCCATTTTGTAGTTAGCTGTTGACAGGTGAGCATGTCTGTATATAAGTTCTGCCTGTTAATTAGTTTGTTCATATTTAGAGATGTTGTTATCCATCTTGATGTGTTTCTATATATATTAAAGCATCTAAACAAAACCTCAAGTCTTCTTGTTTTATGTGTTAGAAATAATCGAGTGATATGGTGTCAGAAGTAACATGTCTAAAGGACATGGTGTCAGACATGGCATGTCAAAAGGACATGGTGTCACAAGCAGCATGTCTACAGGACATGAGGCCAGAAGAGCCATATTTAAAAGGACACAAAGCCACCATGAGATCCAGATTCTTCAGGTCAAGTCTGACAGGCATCAGGTTGGAGTTGGAGGAATATAAAAGAGTGAACTGTTCCTTGCTGCCTGTATGATTCACAAAACAGGTCAGAAATGAATTTCAGGTATTCAAACTTGCTCAGCGCTATTTCTTTTTCATAAACTATGAAATGAGGCATACAGAATGTTCTAAATGATATTTGAATAAACTGATAGGTCAGGTATTGATAAAAGATTCAAACTAGTATGGAAAATGTTTGAAATAAAGTCCAATTAGCATAAAACAAATAAAAATAGTAGAAAATAGCTGCATTTTTCAATATGAGCTTAGTGAATCTGTATTTTTCATATTAAGCAAATATATCTGAGTTATTAGAAGTATATAAAGTGTTTGCAGGTCTGTGCAGTGTTATTGTAAAGCTATTTTACAAAGTGAAGCCATTACAGGGCACATTTCACAAAGTATGGCCATTATAAGGCATATTTTGCAGAGTACAATCATTACAGAGCATATTTTGCAAAGTAAATTATTTAGAAGAGTCTATTGTGCATTTGAATGTTGTTACAAGCTCACAGTACAAGGGCCATATTTTCAGTGTGTTTCTGTGCACTTTGTGGGCATGGCAGACACATTTTGAAAACTGAGTGCACTTGTGTTTGACAGTAATATTGCAGAGAACTGGACAGTTTTTGAGCAAGAGTATGACATTTTCATACAGGCTGCATTTTCTGACAAAGAGGCAGTACAGAGGCATTTATTCTACTTAATTTAGCTGGGTCAGAAGCCACAGAAAGGGAACATTCATTTGTGTATTCACCAGCTATCTATGCATGAGGGGGGGAATCATCATATTTATGTACAGGCTGTCAAGGGAGGATCCTGGGTGCTTAAAATGTAAATTTAGAGAAATTTGTAACCCCCAGACAAATATTACAATGGAAAGGCATTTATTTTATACAAGGGGTCAAAAGCCTGGGGAAACTTTTGTAGCATATATAACTAATCTAAGAAATAAAGCCAGTGGCGGCTGGTGACTTCAAATCAAAGGGGGGGCTGCAGGAGATAGCCGAATGGGTGGGGTCAATGGGAAGAGGTGTGGACAACTAGAAAGGGGAGGGGCTATGCTCAAAACCACAAAAACTAAACTTTAATTAAACATGCTGCCCTGGGTGCTAAACCCTCATTATGAGAGTCCAATCAAGACAAATGAAGTGTAAAAGAATAAAAATATTTCAATGCATTGGCTGCTTGACAGCTTAATTAATATCTAGATGGAAACAAAAAGGTTGTGAGGCATGAAAAAAATAAATTACTTTTTAGATACATTACTGGAATGCTAGTCAAAATCAAGTATAAGGAAAACATGCAGCACTCAACTCAAACCGCTTCTCCTTGCACTGCATTATAATTTATATTCAGCTTTATAAAAGTACCAAGTAACATGCTGAAAGTAGCAATCTCTGTGATGCCCCCACTTGTAAAAATGTTTCTTATCCAAAAAAGACCTGCTGCCTGACATCTACTTGTTTCATGGGGAAAACATGATCAAAGTAAAAAATGAAAAGGAAACAAGCTCAAGATACATTGCTTAAAGGATTACTGTACAGGTTATGGACCACACATGAATTGCATTCTGTTTAGTTTACGGATAAAGCCCTCAGAGATCACTGGAAGTCTCCAACAAGTGTAATGAGCTTCTTAAAATAATGTAATCCTGTCCTTTATTACAAATACTGTCATATGCATTTCAATACCCAATGCTTATACATTGTCTAGTTAAGTATTCTCTGCATGGCAACAACAGAAAGGCTTCAGTGTTGGCAATTCTTTAACAGTATGCTTATTAAAGCTTACTTGCTTGTTATGATCTCAGACAAGCTTACCTGATGGTCATTAAAGCATTGCTACTTAAAACACAGAGCAACAGGCACTTTGAGTAATAAGCATAAATCAACAGTACAAAAATATGACAGAAACCAGACCATTCTGCAAAATCAAGAACAGATGAAAAGCCACTGTAGTACTTGTGTCTACCTTGGATGGGGGAATACCCTGCACATTTACACTGCATGGGGGATACCCTGCACATTTACACTGCACAACTGCTCCTTGCCTTGCTTGGACACATCCAGAGTCACTACATGGGGGAGTGGGGTGCAACAAGTATGTCACAATTTGAAATGTCTCTGGCTGACTGATTGCCTTGACACATTTGTCATACCTCACCCTCAGAGCAAAGCCATACATAGAAGTGGGACAAAGGCCCAAAAATAAGGACAATTTTTAAATATTGCTCTTATAAACTTAGAAAGATAATAGAATAGTAGGTCTTGCATTAGTATGAATTTTCTGAAGGATATGAAATCTGAAACTCAAATGTCTGTCATTATTTTCTAACTTCAGTCTTTAATGATTTACCACTAATTTGCCAAAAAAACAATTTTATGAAAATTGGATGAAAAATCTGATACAAAAATATAAAATAGCCACACAATACAGCTGGGAACCTGTCAAAGAAGGGACACTTTTTTAATAATAGTACTTCTAACTTGAGCAGCTGACAAAATAAAATAATCTACATGCATTTCTGAAATAAAAGTAATCTATAACTCTGATTATTAAAGTTATTTCTAAATTGTAAACTCACCATGTTTTCTTCCAAAATTGCTTTTTTGCGGAGGGATTATTAGGGGAAGAGCAACATTTTGAGCCAAATTCAGGGACAGTTGAGAGGTTTGGCTATGCCTAATTCTATAAAGCAATTTATTGCATGCACCTCTCAACCTGTTAATGCAATAAATCTGGACAAGGCCAAATATATTGGGGGAACATAAACAGTACTAAAAATTGCTCTTGTATAAAGTGAGACAGTTGATAGAACAGGTCTTACTTCAGCATGCATTTTTCTGAAGGTTATGAAGTCTGAAACTCAGTGTCATTATTTAGTGACTTAATTTCTAAATGATTTTCCAGAAAACCACAAATATTATGAGGAACAAACCAAAAATAAGAAGCAAAAATCTATTCATTCTGTGAAAATCTGGACAGTTGGGAGATGTACTTCAGCTGGGGCTGTCTTTGAGTTTGCAGCCCTTCCACCTCACAAAATCATGGTCAAATGGAGCCCTCCCCCTGCAGCCATTCCAATGATCCATTACTTGGCTATTTCACTCCATTTACCATAAACACTAATGTGCATACCGCTTTACTTCTATGATGATCTGGATTTCATTTGAAAGTTTTATTTTGCATTTTACAGCACACTCACTAAGACATCTGCTAAACAAAGCAATACAGTCTCACAATGAAAGCAGGCTTAGCATTAAAAACTTCTCTGCCCTTGAAACGCACATTCAAAGAAAATATATTTTGCCAGTGGCAGATTAAGATTAACTTTGGGCTGTTTTCAAATCATAGGCCCCTTGCACATGAAACATACATGTGCTCTTCGATACACCTTCCTGATTCTACTAAATTATATTCTTTGTACAATACAGTACAGTTATTAAATGGCATTTTAAATTTATTGTTTTGAACATTTTTTCAGTAAACAATGAAACAAAATGCATGCACCATTGACAAAACTACCCAATTCAGAACATTTCCATCATAAAAGTCTACTCAGCCTTTTACAGTCCACCAGTATCAGTAAATATGCACAATCTCTGAAGTAGTAAAAGTCATCTAAATAATTCCACATTAAAGAAATCTGTAAGAATGAAGAGGTTGCTGCTAGCAAACAACTTTATATGTCACTGTTTATTCATCTACAAATAAAGTGCCTGTTGCCCTTGAGGAATAAATTGCCTATGTTGCATGCATTAAAAAAATGATAAGCTAGTAATATTGCAATAGGGACCGTATGGCAAACTGATAACAGGTTCATAATTTCTAGATATCTTTGCCAAAAAGGACTGCAGTATCCACCCACTTTACAACACAGTACAGTATCAGCAATGCATCTATCAACTGTGGGAGTGGAACCCACAACCTTCTGCATCAAAAGCAAGCACATTACCTGTTGTGCTATTAACAATGCAAGTGGATTTAGCATAAGCAGCACTAAAGTTTTGTTCCCCTGCAGCTCTCAGGTCCTTGTAAAATCTATTTGACACGCAGTTGTATCTCTGAACTTTGCAGCACAAGAAATCTGGAAAAAGCCGAAATGTATTGGGGAGGGGGAGACAACCAAGGACACATTTTAAACATTGCTTGTATAATGTTGGAAAGTTGCTAGAATAAAATGCAACATCTTTAGCCCAGGGGACCCTGTGCAAAACAGTCAGAGAAACATACCACTATGCTAAATCAGCTGTTTTGTAAAAGAGAGGAAGACAAACTTAAATGGCTACCATCTAGTGGATTCAGTTCTCAGCATAGCTGTCAACCTCTTGGCACAAACCACCTGAACAAAGCCAATAATGGGGAGAATACAGCCCCCAAACATATTCAGTGAATTCAGTCCTCACTATAGCTCTCAACCTCTTAGCAAAAAACATGTGGACAAAGCCAGTAATGGGGGGGGGGGGATACAGCCACCAAACATTCAATGACTACAGTTCTCACCATAGATAACTCTCAACCTTAGCACAGAATACCTGTACAAAGCCAATAATGGGGGAATACAGTCCCAAAAATAGGGACAAATTTCAAATATCCATGTTATAAACTTAAATAACTGCTAGAACAATTTTGTGTTACTAAGTACTTCCTGAAGAATATGAAGTCTGAAATTTGAATGCCTGTTATTTTTTAAATATTTAACCAGGAAACTTGGAACAAAAGACAATTTTCAGCAGAGCAGAGAGAAATGCCAATCACATCTTTGCAAGATGAGAAAACATGCAGACACCACAGAGAAGGCACCCCAGCCTAGAATCAAACCAGAAAATCTGTAGTTGTTAGGCAACAATGCTACCAGTGCACCACTACACTTCAGACTTTGCCAGGAAAAATGTAGATACAGAAACCACAGATTTTATGAGGAACAGAACAAATATGAGGCAAAAATCTACAAGTTTTTTTTTAGAAATGGTGGTGGATCGGGAATTCAGGTCCTTGCCACCTGCATCCAAGATACAGGGTTTAAGCCTGAGTATCTCTATCCACCAACAGTTGCTCTCTCTAGCCACCAGTTTACACACACCACCATTTGCTCTCCAGTATATAGTAACTGGGGCATTTCACACACACACACACACACACACACACACACACACACACACACACACACACACACACTTACCTGATGTATGTATGTCTCACCCAGTGACCTGAAGTAATCCAAGCAGCAAAACCACCTGAGCAATCCAGTGACCCGAAGCAGCAAACACCACCTGTGACACGGAGCAATCCAGCCACCGACCAAAACCTGCTACACCTACCTCCTGAATGAGCCTGTGCAATGAATGTCCTGTGAGAGCAGCTCATGTCTCTCAATCCTGACTGGATCTGCCTGCAGCCGAAGCAGTCTGGACCTCCTCTTCTGTGCAGTCGTCGCACTGATTCCTGGGTGCATTTGCAGCAATGATTGCTGGGTACCTGTCTATCTCTATCCGGACTGCTGATAAAGGCAGTCTGGACTCGTGCTTTTTTTTTTCTGTTTGTTTTTTAGTTTTAAAGATTTTTCTTTTTATATTCTAGGTGGGAGGGCTGCAGTCCGGCAGTCCGATACCACGAGCCACCCCTGAATAAAGCTAAAATGTGCAGATTTGGTGACTTAAGGGATGAGTTGATAAAAGTCAGACTTGTGCATTGCATAAAAGATGATGCTGGAAGAACAATTTTATTTTATGACAGTGATTTAACTTTGAATAAAGCCATTGAGATTTGTCAGATAAACAAGCTCACAGAAAACCAGACAAATATGCTTAAAAATGGGAATAGCTCTAGAAGGAATAGTGATAAAGCTCATGCTGATAGTATGCAGTATGTGGTTAAAAGAAACAGGCCCAAGCACATGGAGGCAGCTGCAACCCCGGCAGCACCCACTGGTAAACCCCTCAGCTTTCTAGCACATTCCATACTTCTCACAATCTCAGTGAAGCATGAGAGTGAGTTAGCAAACTCAAAGAATGGGCCCAAACCTAGTTTCATTGCCAACTGTCGTAATTGTGGAAGTCATGAACCTAAAAGGGAGAAATGTTTAGCTTTTGGTCAGCAATGACAAAATGCAATAAATGGAATAATTTCAAAAATGTTTTGTAAATCAAAAGGACCACATTCTTTTATTAAGAGGGAATATTTTAAGAAACAAGTTGATCAGCTGAACTGTGACAAGCCTACTCTTTATGTTGATGGTGTGTCAGTCCTTTAAGAAACAGTTAATGCAGTAGACTTAAAGGCAGATAATGAAGCATTTTGTACTGTTTAGATAAATAGCAAACCCATAGAGCTCAAAGTTGATACAGGTTCCAAGGGCAATGTTATGTCAGCAGAAACATTTGCTAGAGTGTGTCATGGGGAAAGGCTTGATATGGCAAGGTCCATAAAGCTTGTTACTTGTGGAGGTGAAGAATTTTAGACCGAAGGCTCAATAGTGCTTTCATGTTACTTTGCTGGAAGAAGCTACGACTAGTTATTTTATGTAGTCAAGAGGCATGTCCAGTCATTATTAGCCATAGAGACAATTTGAAAGAGGGACTGCTTCTATTTAATAAAGAAATCTACCATGTTAGCTTAAAAGACCTCTACTCTAATTTTGCCCAGCACATTTTTTCTACCTATGCTGATCTTTTCGAAGATAAACTAGGCAAACTTCCAGTTGTATACTCCATGAAGTTAGACCCAGAGGTCAGTCCAGTTGTCAGGCCAGCAAGTAAATTCCAATAGCCATGTAGGACAGAGTCAAAGCCAAGGTAGATAAAATGGTGTGTCAAAGTGTGACTTGTCCAGTTAAAACTCCAACTGAGTGGGTATCTTCCATCATGGTAGCTTATAAGAAAAGCTCAGATGACATCAGAATATGTATTGATCCATGAGATTTGAACAAAGCACTAAAAAGACATCATCATCCAATCCGCACAGTGGAAGAAGTTGCAGTCTTGATGCCAAATGTCATTATTTTTTCTCTCTTCGATGAAAGTGTTCATTTTGGCAAGTTCAGCTTGACAATAAATCCTCATTGCTCACTACTTTTAGTACTCCATTTGGCAGGTACAGATTTTTGAGAATGCCATTTGGGATGAATTCTGCAAATGAAGTGTTTCAATGTACAATGGATCAAAGTTTTTCTGAGTATCCTTGTGCTATTATAGTAGACGACATATTAATGGGAGATCACGATGAAGGTGAACATGACAGGAACCTCAGAAAAGTACTATAAAGAGCATGTCAAGTGAATCTTAAGCTCAATCCACACAAATGCAAATTCAGGCTACAAGAGGCATGTTGCTCATTTATTTACTAGGACAGGCCTACAGCAAGAGCCTTCAAAGCAAACAGACATTCTCAAAATGCCAACACCAGACAATGTTCAAGCCCTGCAATGTTTTCTTGGTATGGTCAACTACCTAGGCAAGTTCATTCCAGACTTGAGCCAACTATCAGCACCTCTCAGAGAGCTGACACATAGAGATGTATTCTGGTCTTGGTTAGAGCAACACCAAAGAGCATTTGATGTCCTGAAACAGAGAATTGCTAGTCCACAAACTCTCAGATACTATGAATTTCAGAAGCAGTTAAACTTTCTTGTGATTTTTTGAAATTTGGTCTTGCTTCAGTCATTCTACAATGCGTCGAGAATTCTTACCCAAACTGAAATTCAGTATGCCCAGAATGAGAAAGAGCTTTAGGCAATTGTGTTTGCATGTTCGAAGTTCCATCATTATCTTTATGGTAGATTTATCCAGACTGAAATAGACCACCAACCTTTAATCACTATCTTGAGAAATCCATAAAAAACAGAGAGTAAGCTCCAAGTTTCAGGTGCAGCACACAACACACTTTATTAGAAAAAAAATGGTTGAAATGTGAGCATTTTCGTGTTCAGCTACAGAACGCTTCATCGGACATGTCTGATGAACCGTTGTGTAGCTGAACGTGAAAGTGCTCACATTTCAACCATTTTTTTTTTCTAATAAAGTGTGTTGTGTGTTTGAGAAAGCCTATGCATTCAGCCTCAGCCAGACTGCAATGCATGATGCTGAGATTGCAAAAGTATGATTTCAATCTTGTCTATAAGAAAGGCAAACTTGTTTATTTTGCTGATATATTATCCAGCTCACCCAGAAGTACCACAGAACAGCACAAGAATGAGAGTCTTGATTTTGAAGTCATGTAAGTGACAACCTTTTCTTCCACATGTGTTGATGAGCTGAGAGATCACACATCCATAGATCTAGTTTTACAAAGGCTCAGCCATTTTATCAAACAAGGATGGCCATCAAAGCAATCTAATTTACCGGAAGAAGTACAACCTTATTTTCCATACCGAGATGACATTTTGTCTGACAATGGTATCATAATGAAAGGTCCAAAAGTAATTGTTCCAAAGTCCTTGCAACAAGAGTATATCTTACATCGAGGTCACCCAGGAACCAAATCTCCCAAAAGAAGGGCAAGAGGACTAGTATTTTGGAGTTTTGTGTCACATGACATTGAGAGAGCACTTTCTGTGTGTAATAGTACAAAGCCACATCAACAGAAAGAACCACTTCAGATAAACCAGATTCTGGAACTACCTTGGTTGACAGTAACCACCAATATTTTTGAGTGTAATGGTCAACATTATTTGGTGTTAGTAGACTCTTACTCAAATTGGTTTGAGATTAAACTACTTCCTAACCTAGCATCCAGTACTGTCATCACTAAGATGAAACATCACTCTGCTTTCATGGTAGTCTGCACAAAGTTATTTCTGGCAATGGCACGCAGTTTACAAGCCAACAGTTCAAAAGATTTGCTGAAGAATGGGACTTTACTCACGTCACATGTAGTGCTGAGTACCCGCAGTCAAATGGTTTGTAAGAACATGTAGTTCAGAGTGCCAAACAGTTACTAGAGAATCAAAAAGCGGAAAGTGTTTGCAGAAAACAAATAACAAAAAAAGAAGCACAAAGGATCCAAACCGGTCATAGCACACAACAGTCGTTTAATAAACACACTAACTGACATCCAAGATTAATGCTGACAAGGTCAAATTAACGTTTTTGTCCCACAACTTCTTCAGATAAAACTCCCTCTCCATGTCACCACCTTTATACTCTCAGCAATTAGTTCACAACCAATAAAAAACAAGGAAAATAATATACACCACTAATTAGTCCTAATCCATTTAATGATTCTAGTTCTATAGTTTGGCAGATTTGAGTTTTAAAACTGGGGTGAGTGAAATCATATCATTTAGACCTGGGTGTCTACAAGCTTCCAATGTTACTTGCCAGTAGAGTTCCCTATATTCCACTCTAGTTTCCCACAATCCACCTCTAGGGTCAATGGGTACTACCTCAAGAACAAAAAAACAAAATACTGCATCCTTACGCACACAAGTGTGTCTATACAGGGCATTATTCTCTTGCTTCGTCCTTATGTCATAGAGATGTTCATACAGTCTTTGTTTAAGCTTTCTCTCACTTTTACCCACATAAAATGAGTCACAGGTTTTGCATAAGGCCAAATAGACAATTCCCTTCATGTTACAGTTCACAGATGTGTTTAAAGTGATCTTTTTGTTTCTTGCTTTTAAGAACAAAACATCACCTGTCAACAAGTGGGAGCAATAATTGCAGCTCCCACATTTAAACACACCTTTTTTGTTCCTCATACCTCTTTCTAGAGTACGTCCATAAGTACCCCTCTCTAACAAACCTTTAATGTTGTTACCCCTCCGGTATGTATATCTTAAATCATTTTCAAAAATGTGCTCCAAGTCTGATATTTTTGTAAAATTTTTCCATTCTCTATCTATTATCTTTCGGACTAGTCCAGCCTCACCATCGTAGGTGATCACCATACCTGAACTGTAATTGTCATTCATGTTTTTATTTTTATTTTTATTTTGTTCTTCCTGATTCCACTCCAGGTTAACCACCTATTGTTTCCCTAGCATGGGGGCAAATCTACCATTTCTTCCTGCCAAAACTTCTTTATACATTTGGTCAAAAAGTTCTATAGGGTAACCTCTATCAATAAACAACCCTTTTAAATATTCACATTCTTTGTAAAAAAGTACATCATTAGAGGTCATTCTACTCACTCGCACTAGTTGACCCTTTATAACCCCCTTCTTTTGGTGAGGTGGATGGGTGCTTGTGTAGTGTAAGTAAGAGTTTGAGAAAGTATCCTTACGAAATATTTTGGATGTGAAACTACCATCAAACTTTTGTATGTTGACATCCAAGTAATTCAATTGATCAAAACAAAATTTATGTGTAAATTTTAAAAATGTGGTAGTCTCGTTAATATATTCTACAAAACTTTCAAAAGTAATTTCATTGTCAACCCATAAAAAACATGTCATCTAAAAACCTACCATAAAAATTCCAAAAACATCTGTAGTCTGAATTTAAAATGTACTTATTTTCCCAGTATGCAACTATAATGTTTGCATAGGTGGGGGCACAATGTGTGCCCATTGCCACTCCACTTAGTTGCTTGTAATATTCTCCCTCGAAAAAAATAAAATTGTTCTTTAGAACTAATTCCATCAGGACTAAAACTGTTCTAAACTCATTGAAGGTAATTTCTTTATATCCAACCAGCATTTCTTCAAACCAACCTAAACCTGTATCGTGTGGTATGCAAGTAAACAAATCTATAACATCCAGGGTTGCAAAGCCCACTTTTTCTGAATATAATGTGCTATCCAACTTCCTCAAAAAGTCCCATGAGTCCTTAAGTATGTTTGTGTTGTCTGTAACTAGTTTTTTAATCTTTTTATCCACGTATTTTGCCAGTGGAGCTGTTACTGACCCTTCTGCAGAAACTATAGGCCTAAGAGGGGGATCACCTATGTCTTTGTGTATTGTTTGAATACCAAATATTGATGGTACTTTAGGCTTTTCAACATGCAAAAAGTTGTACATCTCCATGTTGTCTATTAGTCCATCAGTCAATAAGTCATTCAGAACTATGTATATTTTTTGTAAGCTATATTGATTTCATTTATTGATGTTCTAACATATTTGTTTGTATCACTAAGGATATTCAACATTTTGCCTTTGTAGGTAATGTAATCCATTAATACAACACCCCACCTTTGTCAGGTTTCATAACCCTCAAATTCCTATTACCACTGACTGTGTTTAAAATTTCTCTTTCTGTGAGGGTCATGTTAGACTGTACATTGTGGTGTTTCAAAGTTTTTCTCAAGCCACTTTCAACTGCCAGTTCAAAATTCCGCTACTACGGGTGTAAGGGTGGGTTAAAAATGCTTTTCCTTATCAACTTATTTTCATTGTCTTTAGTTTTTTTTTATTCCCATTAAAAAACAACTCCAAATTCTTTTTCGTAACAAAGAGTTTTATATCAATCAACAGTTTGAAAGTGTCAGCCTTCACTCTAGGAATAAAACTAAAACCTTTTGAGAACAACTAAAAAAAGGTTTAGTCGGTGTCACACTTGAATAATTAAAAATATTAAAACCTTTATAAGAACATTTACTACCTTCTGTAATAATAGTGTCACATAATTCCAAGCTTGTTGTTGCCTGGCCTGCGGCCCCCACCTCTTCCCTTGGTAGTTTTTTGAACCATAGTTCATCGGGTCTTTATGCATTAGCCTTTCAGACCTACGAAGAGGGGGGAATTCAGTAGAGTCATGCCTGTTTTCATTACATCCAAAATCATTGCTTTCCATGTTACTCCAACCTTTGTCATTATTGTAATCACCCCTACCCCAATTTTTGGGCTTAGGATAGTGTGTATGTGCCTTGTATTCGTTCAAGTCTCTCTCAATCATTTTAACTTTTCTAACCTGAACATCAGCACATTTATTCTCACTTTTCTTTAATAAATCATGGTATTTCAACTTCTCTTTGTCAATGGTGAACATTAAATCATTAATAATGTTGTTATTTAACCGTTCCACCATAGCATACAATTTTTCCATTTGTTGTTCATTATTTTTAATAATGGCCTTCATTATGTCAAATCCACATTTTTCAAATACCAAAATCAATTCCTGGTGAAAGTCAGAACCATCAATTACATTATTGGGATATTTACAAACTCTAAGGCCTTTAGGTACTATATTAATGTGCAGGCAATGATTGCATTATCCATCTCTAGCATTTTATATTTATACAATAGATAGTCTAAATCCAATAACATACTTGCATAGGTGCCATTTGAATTTACAAGTGGCGTTTTCAGTTCAAAATCAAATTTAGCATTGAGTACATCTTTCAATTGCCGTTTAGTACCTGGCAACATAGCTGTAATGTCTGTTCCAATTGGAACATCAGAAAGTCCTTGGCTGACATGTGACCTTCCCACAGAACGCCTGTCTCCCTCATTTTCGAACAAAATCCTCAGAAACCCGTCTAAACTCACTCTTTCCACTGTGTTTCTTCCAGGTAAAGCATTGGTACCTCCACGCTCGCTCTCAGCCGTTCCTTCATTTGAAGCTAAATGGCCCCTTTACCTTGAAGAAACACAGTAGAAAGAGTGAGTTTAGATGGGTCTCTGAGGATTTCGTTTGAAAATGAGGGAGACAGGCATTCTGTGGGAAGGTCGCATGTCTGCCAAGGACTTTCTGATGTTCCAGTTGGAACGGACATTACAGCTATGTTGCCAGGTACTAAACGGCAATTGAAAGATGTACTCAATGCTAAATTTGATTTTGAACTGAAAACGCCACTTGTAAATTCAAATGGCACCTATGCAAGTATGTTATTGGATTTAGACTATAGATCTATTGTATAAATATAAAATGCTAGAGATGGATAATGCCTATTTAAATCACTGCCTGCACATTAATATAGTACCTAAAGGCCTTAAAGTTTGTAAATATCCCAATAATGTAATTGATGGTTCTGACTTTCACCAGGAATTGATTTTGGTATTTGAAAAATGTGGATTTGACATAATGAAGGCCATTATTAAAAATAATGAACAACAAATGGAAAAATTGTATGCTATGGTGGAACGGTTAAATAACAATATTATTAATGATTTAATGTTTACCATTGACAAAGAGAAGTTGAAATACCATGATTTATTAAAGAAAATTGAGAATAAATGTGCTGACATTCAGGTTAGAAAAGTTAAAAAGATTGAGAGAGACTTGAACGAATACAAGGCACATACACACTATCCTAAGCCCAAAAATTGGGGTAGGGGTGATTACAATAATGACAAAGGTTGGAATAACACGGAAAGCAATGATTTTGGATGTAATGAAAACATGCATGACTCTACTGAATTCCCCCCTCTTCGTAGGTCTGAAAGGCTAATGCATAAAGACTAGTTGAACTACGGTTCAAAAAACTACCAAGGGAGGAGGTGGGAGCCGCAGGCCAGGCAACAACAAGCTTGGAATTAGGTGACACTATTATTACAGAAGGTAGTAAATGTTCTTATAAAGGTTTTAATATTTTTAATTATTCAAGTGTGACAGTGACTAAACCCTTTTTTAGTTGTTTTCAAAAGGATTTAGTTTTATTCCTAGAGTGAAGGCTGACACTTAAAAACTGTTGATTGATATAAAACTCTTTGTTAGGAAAAAGAATTTGGAGTTGTTTTTTAATGGGAATAAAAAAAACTAAAGGCAATGAAAATAAGTTGGTAAGGAAAAGCATTTTTAACCTACCCTTACACCCGCAGTTGCGAAATTTTGAACTGGCAGTTGAAAGTGGCTTGAGAAAAACTTTGAAACACCATAATGTACAGTCTAACATGACCCTCGCAGAAAGAGAAATTTTAAACACAGTCAGTGGTAATAGGAATTTGAGGGTTATGAAACCTGACAAAGGTGGGGGTGTTGTGTTAATGGATTACATTACCTATGAAGGCAAAATGTTGAATATCCTTAGTGATACAAACAAATATGTTAGAACATCAATAAATGAAATCAATATAGCTTACAAAAAATATACATAGTCCTGAATGACTTATTGATTGATGGACTAATAGACATAGAGATGTACAACTTTTTGCATGTTGAAAAGCCTAAAGTACCATCAATATTTGGTATTCCAAAGATAAAAGACATAGGTGATTCCCCTCTTAGGCCTATAGTTTCTGCAGAAGGGTCAGTAACAGCTCCACTGGTAAAATACGTGGATAAAAAGATTAAAAACCTAGTTACAGACAATACAAACATACTTAAGGACTCATGGGACTTTTTGAGGAAGTTGCATAGCACATTATATTCAGAAAAAGTGGACTTTGCAACCCTGGATGTTATGGATTTGTTTACTTGCATACCACACAATACAGGTTTAAGTTGGTTTGAAGAAATGCTAGTTGGATATAAAGATATTACCTTCAATGAGTTTAGAACAGTTTTAGTCCTGATGGAATTAGTTCTAAAGAACAATTTTATTTTGTTTCGAGGGAGAATATTACTAGCAACTAAGTGGAGTGGCAATGGGTGCACATTGTGCCCCCACCTATGCAAACATTATAATGGCATATTGGGAAAATAAGTACATTTTAAATTCAGAGTACAGATGTTTTGGGAATTTTTATGGTAGGTTTTTAGATGACATGTTTTTATGAGTTGACAATGAAATTACTTTTGAAAGTTGTGTAGAATATATTAATGAGACTACCACATTTTTAAAACTTACACATAAATTTTGTTTTGATCAATTGAATTACTTGGATGTCAACATACAAAAGTTTGATGGTAGTTTCACATCCAAAATATTTCGTAAGGATACTTTCTCAAACTCTTACTTACACTACACAAGCACCCATCCACCTCACCAAAAGAAGGGGGTTATTAAAGGTCAGCTAGTGTGAGTGAGTAGAATGACCTCTAATGATGTAATTTTTTACAAAGAATGTGAATATTTAAAAGGGTTGTTTATTGATAGAGGTTACCCTATAGAACTTTTTGACCAAATGTATAAAGACGTTTTGGCAGGAAGAAATGGTAGATTTGACCCCATGCTAGGGGAAACAATAGGTGGTTAACCTGGAGAGGAATCAGGAAGAACAAAATAAAAATAAAAACATGAATGACAATTACAGTTCAGGTATGGTGATCACCTACAATGGTGAGGCTGGACTAGTCCGAAAGATAATAGATAGAGAATGGAAAAATTTTACAAAAATATCAGACTTGGAGCACATTTTTGAAAATGATTTAAGATATACATACCGGAGGGGTAACAACATTAAAGGTTTGTTAGAGAGGGGTACTTATGGACGTACTCTAGAAAGAGGTATGAGGAACAAAAAAGGTGTGTTTAAATGTGGGAGCTGCAATTATTGCTCCCACTTGTTGACAGGTGGTGTTTTGTTCTTAAAAGCAAGAAACAAAAAGATCACTTTAAACACATCTGTGAACTGTAGCATGAAGGGAATTGTCTATTTGGCATTATACAAAACCTATGACTCATTTTATGTGGGTAAAAACGAGAGAAAGCTTAAACAAAGACTGTATGAACATCTCTATGACATAAGGATGAAGCAAGAGAATAATACCATGTATAGACACACTTGTGTATGTAAGGATGCAGTATTTTGTTTTTTTGTTCTTGAGGTGGTACCCATTGACCCTAGAGGCAGATTGTGGGAAAATAGAGTGGAATATAGGGAACTCTACTGGCAAGTAACATTGGAAGCTTGTAGACACCCAGGTCTAAATGATATGATTTCACTCACCCCAGTTTTAAAACTAAGATTAGCCAAACTATAGAACTAGAATCACCTATACAGGATGTAAACAAATTTTACACACATTTATCAAGGTATGTTTTTAAAGGATTTTATGAACTGCAATAAATTACTATTTTTTTTTTTTGTGTGTGTCTTTCGGTCGCCACAGCGGAACTCATGCCTGCTGATGATTGGTAGTTGATTTTTATGTGCCGAGTTACCAGCCCTGACGCACAACCATCAAAGAAGGTATGCCCATTCATGCATGTCTCCACACAGAAGAAGCTCTAGCTGAGAGTCGAACCAGACAGCGTCTTACTGTGAGGCGACAACGCTACCGGTTATGGCAGACAAAATACATTTGGAGAAAGTTTTTATGATAGATCACTAGAGGGGGTGGTGACCTTTTAGAAATAAACACTTTTATGGTATCCATGTTATTTATTTATTTTATATGTTTTAAACTATTAAATTAAAGGTTTTAATCATATTATATAAACTAAATATCAAGTGGCACAATGACTGTATATAAGTTGTGATTTTTAGGGACTGTTTTAGTATGTTAGATGTGTTTTAAATGTTTTAAATGTATTAGTACACATTAGTGGTGTATATTATTTTCCTTGTTTTTTATTGGTTGTGAACTAGTTGCTGAGAGTATAAAGGTGGTGACATGGAGAGGGAGTTTTATCTGAAGAAGATGTGGGACGAAAACATTTATTTCACCTTGTCAGCGTTAATCTTGGATGTCAGTTCGTGTGTTCATTAAACAACTGTTGAGTGCAGTCCCACAATAACTTTACTCTGTACTTACAGGCAGCTGGACTTTAGGACCCTGCAAACTCCTGACTGGTGTATCCCCGCTATTCTACATTGATTTTTAAGCAGCTCCTGTATTGTAAATGTCGTAACGCTAATGATAGCGTTCTACTGCCATTCTACATTGATTTTAAGCGGCTCCTGTACTGTAACTGTTGTAAGCTCTAGGCGACAGTATTTTATTTTAAGTTAAAAGCAGCTTAACACTAGGCAACAGCATTTTACTCTAAGAAATAAGTAGCTCAAGTAATGAAAGTGATATTTGAAGCTGGGATTGCTGTTCTATTATATTAATGTGGTATATCACTGTGTAAAATCGCTGCTGTTTAGTTGTATAACTCAGCTGTTGACCAATTTGCTCTAGGGATTGCATGTTTAAGCGACTCCTGTTATCTATGCATGTATGTGTAAACTTAAACCTACTAGTGCATTGCCTGGTGAATTTGATTAACGTTGCACGTGCTCCTGCCTCTAGTAGTGTTCCTTACTACTCAACCAACAAAGCTATAGCTTTATCTTTAACTTGCCTTATATTAAGATTGACTGGTGCATATTTTGGTTTATATTCTCTAAACTGAATTGAATGTTGTTTCTCTAATACAACGTATATTAAGGATGTAAATACCATGTTCTTGGTACTGAACTTTGATATCAACCTCTCCTTAAGAGCATCCTTGATTACTTGAATTTAAATGCTTAGGCCATAAGCTTTCCTAACCTAGAGACTATACTATCCTTATATTAATCTATGTTTCCTATCCTATAGATAGCCCCTTAAACTACAACCGCGTGGGTCCTAGACATAAGGCGGTGATGCAGAGGAACTGCTCCTATGGTGCGAATGCACAAGTAGGCTACAAGTTTTCGGGCTCAACCAACTACTTCCCAAGAAAATAGGGTAATAGGATACCCTGTAAAAATTTAGCAGTATTGTATATGGTCTTGCAGGCAGGGACAGAACAGTACCTCTCTCCTAATCTGGTAGCCCTTGTTCAAACAATTTATAACCAACATTTTACTTAAAACCCACTACTCTTATTCTAAAATTTAGGTATTGCTATGCCAAGAAGTTGGACACAAACCTAACCAAATTGTACTCAGAGTATACAAAACTACTGCTAAGTATACAGGACTAACAGTCCCACAATAACTTTACTCTGTACTTACAGGCAGCTGGACTTTAGGACCCTGCAAACTCCTGACTGGTTTATCCCCGCTCCGCTTACGCCTCGCTCGCTCCGCTCCCCACCCTGCCCCCATATCCCACCCACCCCTACTATATCCACATTTATTAGGTCATAATTCCCATCCCACTCAATCCCTGAACCAATCACAGCCCCCCCTGCAGTTAGTTTATCTCCTCCCATAATTCTAGCTAATTACCAATTAACTAGCTGGCCCTCCTAACCCTACTCACATAATTAGTCTTTCTTTGCTACTAAATGGGCAAAATAATGAACTCTATCATCCCACCTCTAGTTCTTCTCCTACTGATTCCTTATCTCTTATCATGGTATGAAAACCAAACCCTATTGGGTATTCACTTCCCAAATGATCACACCTGTAATAATCTAACTCCCCCCTTGAAACCAATCTCTCCTTCTAACTGCCCGATGACAACATCATGCCCCAAAAGTATGTATCTTACCCAACGCTATCCCAAAGTAACCACTATAAAATCTAGTCTGAAGATACTTAGTAAACTACTATGTCTCTTAGACCACCTGAAAGCAAGTATTACTAAAGATGGTGATATTCACCCTAACCCAGGCCCATCCACAGTCTTAGACCCTGTCACCCCTATGTTAACCCAAAGATCCTCTAGCTCCCTCCTTATCTTTCATCTTAACCTTAGAAGTATAAATAACAAGATACATAATCTACATGCTATGATAGCCACACATCTCCCAGACATCATGTGTCTATCTGAAACATGGCTCAAACCATCCACTGAGGATGAAGAAATTCTTCCACCTGGTTATAATATACTTAAGGTTGATAGGGAAAAAAAAAAGGTGGTGGAATAGCAGTAATGTTTAGAAATACACTGAATATCATTATGAATCCAACACAACCCCCCAAGGTCTCTAATATGGAACTAATTGCCCTAAAAATATGCCTGAACAACCAAAAGAGTATCAATCTAATTGTAGTCTATATCCCACCAGGGAAAAACTTAGAAACTGTGGAGCTCATGCTAAGCTGGCTTACCTCAAACTACCCCCAGGAAACAATTGTACTAGGAGACTTTAACCTTGACTGGTCCCAATACTCTGACCAAATGAATCCCCTGCCCATTAACCTACATGGCTTCTCCTAAAATATAAAATCTCCCACAAGAATAGGTAACTCTCAACAAAAAGAAAGCATTATCGACTGGATTCTTACAAATAAAGACACACCTAATTATACCACGGAGACCCTTCCCAATGATCTTAGCGACCACCTTACCACCTTCATCATAAAACATAAATTGACGTGTACAAACCTTCCCATATATAAACTAGTTAGAAATAAGAAGAAATTTGTTCTTGAACAATTCCTAGCAGAACTTAAATCCTGTAACTGGTCCATACTAAAAACACTCCCCATAGATGAGAGTGTTACATACTTTAATGACACCTTCCTAAATATACTGGACTCTCATGCACCCATCCGATCCATCAGAGCCAAAGTCCGGACTGCACCTTGGCTTACCAAAGACACCAAATCTAAAATTAAGCTCAGAGACCAGGGTTGGGTAAAATGGCGTACCACCAAAGAACCCCTAGATCGCATCAAATTTCAGCAGCTCAGAAACGCTACTAAAATAGATACTAACCGGGATAAAAAGAATTACTTCTGTCATCTCCAGGTCAAACACAGAAATAACCCTAAGAAGTTCTGGGCAGGTTTTAATAACCTTCTTTATTCTGGGAAATCAACTACCCCTACCCCTGAAAAACTTATAGGTGAAGATCCTGAAGTAATAGCTAACTCATTTAACTCTTTTTCCACTGAGACCATTCAGGCACTAGCCAGTCAGTTACCTACTTCTTCCACCTCCTTAACTAATCCTACTGGCAAAGATCTACCCGCCTTTAGTCTTAAACCAATATCCACCTCCTATATTAGAACTCTATTAAAGAAGCTCAAACCATCCACCCTATCGGCTGATCGTCTCCCAGCCGAATACCTACAATTAGCAGCCGATGTTATAGCCTATCCCATCTCAATCCTGATAAATAGAACTATTACAGAGGCAACCATCCCCTCAATCTGGAAAATATCATATGTTATCCCTCTTCACAAAGGAGGCTCCTCCACGGAAACATCGAACTATAGACCTATAGCAATATTGTCGCCTATAGCAAAAATCATGGAAAAGTGTGCTCACAAGCAACTCCTACACCACCTCACCCTAAACAATCTTCTGTCTAAAACTCAAAATGGGTTTCACCCCCATCATAGCACTACCACTGCCCTCCTTTCCTTTGTGGATTCAGTAAATAACAATCGGAACAATAAATTTATAACTTCTGCTCTCTTTCTTGACTTGTCAAAAGCTTTTGACATGGTCAATCACCAACTATTGCTCCACACCCTTGAATCCTTTCACCTTGATAACTTAGCCCTACGGTGGTTTGATGCTTATCTTTCCGGTAGACAACAAGCTGTCCAGTGGCAAAGCAAACTATCTCACTTGCTACCAAATACCATAGGAGTTCCTCAAGGCTCCATACTTGGTCCCCTTCTTCTCTTTATTCATAAATGACCTCCACTCAGTCATCCCCAAAGCCACCTGCATTCAATATGCAGATGATTCTACCCTGATTTGTTCTGACGTCTCTCTCTATAATCTCCAAGTAGCCACCCAATACTGTTTCACGGCTGTTGAAAATGGTTTTCGAACGGAAACTCATTCTAAATCCCATAAAAACTAAGCTACTTCTAATCTTCCCCACCTCAGGAATCCCCTCAGGTCAATATCTGCCTCAGTCTAATGATAAGATCTTTCACGTTCAATCCATTAATGGCACCATCATTGAACCAGTCACCAACACCAAACTACTACGTGTTACTATTGATCACAAGCTCAAATTTGATGTACATATTAGTCAAACTATTAAGACAGTTAACAAGAAACTAGGCTCCATGTACAGAATTAAAACTTTCTAACCCCTTATACCAAACTTACTATAGCGAGAACACACCTTCTCTCCACCCTACTGTATTCATCCCCGGTCCTATCCTTCCTCAACAAAAATGAGCTCAACAAACTCTCAGTTGCTTATAACCACATCGCTAAGTTCGTGACTGGATCACCTTACCGTACTCATCACTGTCTCAACCTTAAGAAACTTGAATGGTTAGAATTACCTAATCTTCTTAAATTCAACCAACTTACGGAAGCATTTAAAATAATTAAGGAACCAGAAAAAAAACCCTATTTGAACCAACTCCTGACCCCTTACTCCAACCTTAACTGCCTCCGATCTTCTAATAGTGTCCTGGTACAAACCAGGAAATCAAATAACTCAGGAGGTGATGCTCTCTATGCCAATTCTATTGGAAGGCTATGGAACTCCCTTCCCAATAACCTAAGACTTGCAACTTCAATCAGCCATTTTAAAACCAGTCTCAAGTCATTTCTTAAGGCACATTGGCTATGCCCCTGTGACAATCCTGACTAACACAATGGCTACTTACCACCCTCTCAGTATTATCTATAGGACTTCCTCTCCTAAAACTTCTCTAGTTTCCTTTAAACCTATTTCTTTATACACTTTTGCTTCCCTTAGATTGCCCCCTCCTATCACCATAGATTCGACTTGTCAACGAAAATATAGCCTTCTCCCTTGTGATTAAAAGAGCAAACCTCTTTACTTCCAAACCTATCTCAATATCTGGGGTTCTACTCAAAATTATAACTGTGCAACTTAATAGAATGTTATTGCAATGAGTCTCTCTGTATTTTGAATGTTTCTGATGTTACTCTATGTATTTTTTGTTCTTTTCGAATGTGGAGCTTTTCTCCCCGGGTCTCTGCTGAAAAAGGATATGTATCCAGTCAGACCAACCCAGTAAACAAATGTAAAATAAAAATAAATAAATAAATAAATACTACCGGTTTGGATCCTTTGTGCTTCTTTTTTTGTTAGTTACTACAGAAGTCAAAATGAAATACTAGTAATGTAACATTCCTCTCGATAAACATCTTGGTTCACCTGCTCAGAGACTTCTGTTGAGACAAACCGGAACCACATTACCAATCAGTAGTCAATTGCTGGTTCCATGTGTCAAGAACAACAGATCAGTGAAAGCCAATCAGTTGAAGAAGGGCAAATCTAGAAGTCCTACTATGATAAGATCGACAAACTGCTCAATCAGTTGCAAGAAAGAGAAGTGGTAAGGATGCAAACGTCCAGAAGTTATGATCGAATTGATGTTATGCAGAATATTAGTCTAGAGCCAAGATCATACATTGCGGAATCAGAAGGAACAATTTTTAGGTGAAATCAGAAACATTTGAGACTGGTGTCAAAACCTATACCACAGCACATAGACTTTATCTCAGAGTGAGTTGTCTGGTGTTCCAATTACAGAGGAAGTTCCAGAGGACATTCCCATTCCTGTGACAAATTCAGAGGTTCCTGATATGAATTATGCACTGCAGACTATCCCTGTTGCTAAATTTAGTCCCAGCTGTTATCTTATGAAACCCTGTAGTAGATATGAAGCTACTTGGACATGAACATTGTGTTTTGTTTCCAATGTATATACTTATGCATGTCTGACTCTGATATTGTTTTGTATAAAGGACAATCTTTTTAAGAGGGGAACATGTAGATCAATGAGTGTGCATATACCTTTAAAAAGCTATCTGAGGGCTTTCACAAGTGTATAAATACTGAGCACGTGCGCGCTTGACTGCAATTTTGTAGTTAGCTGTTGAGATGTGATCATGTCTGTATATAAGTTTTGTCTGTTAATTAGTTTGTATTTTGAGATGCTGCTATCCATCTTGATGTGTTTCTATGTATTAAAGCATTTAAATGAAACCCCAAATGTTCTTGTTTTATGTATTAGAGAGGAATGGGTGACAAATGGTATTCCTATAGAAGTTTGGAAGATGAGGGAAAAAACTGATAAAGATGTGAAAGGTTTTGTTTATCAGTATCTTAAGAGGAGGAGAGGTGCCACCATCCTTGAAGAAAACAGCGTAGCTGTAATACCTAAAGAGGATAAAGATCCATCTGATCCAGCTTCATTCAGGCCCATTTCAAAGTGTTCATGCCTATAATGACTAAAAAAATGGCAAAAGTAATGCAAAACTGATAGGGTGTTGTGCTATACTTTAGCTTTAGTATTACCACTGTAGCAGGTTCTCATACAAAATACTAGATACGCTAATGTGCTGTACTGTAAGTTTAGTAGTTGCAGTACTTTTGGCATCTCTACAGGATACTAGCCAGGGTGTTGTATTACACTGTAACTTAGTACTACCACTACTACAGGTATCCTTACAGGATACTGAGATACTATGCAGAATACTGTAGTGCACTGTACAGCAACCTCAGTAGTCCCAGTGCTGCAACTATCTATGTAGATTACAACTCAGAGAAATGTACTGCAATGCATCCTCAGCAGTTCCAGTACTACATCTGTCCTTACAGGATACTAGTCAAGATATTGTGCTACACTGTACCATCAGTAGTACCAATACTACAGATATCCCTACAGGATACTAGGATGTACTGCACTGCATCCTCAGCAGTTCTGGTGCTACATCTGACCTTAAAGGATACTAGGCAGGGTAATATTCTGTATTGTAACTTTGCTAGTTCTTATACACCCTGGTATCCCTAAAGGATACTAGAGAGGGTTATTTGCTTCATTGTGGCTGTAGGTTTCCATGCAGGAGACTTTGTAGATTAATGTACTCTTCAGTTAATCCAGTTTTGCAAATCTTTTTACTGGTTAGCAGACACACACTTCTTTTCTCTTTTTGGCTATAGCCCATTGTCAGTATATAGCACTGTCTTTAGAAAAAGTGTATAAAGAAGCCCCTGATGTAGGAAAACAAGACTGATAAAAGAGAGCTGCAGAATTGGCAAGTATTATTTAACAGTCATATTTCATAACTGACCTGATAAGCTATTTGATCAGGGGAAACTGGACTTTGCAATTTATTTCATTTTCTACCTTTTTTCTCAAGTAATTTGAGATACTAATGTAAAGTAAGCACTGCTGCTGTAGCAGGTTATAATGCTTAAGTTTCTTTTTTTCATAAAAAATAGCATAAAAGCCAGTTCAATAGCTTAGATGGACTGAGCCCTGACTATTACCCAAAGTTTGACCAGCAGCTCCAGTGCCTTTGGAAGCTGACAGAGGGACAGGAAATGAATGACAAGTCACAGTGACTGAAACCTGGTTCAAGGCTCCTGAGAGCACCCCAGCACTATCAGGTTATGCCTCATATCATGCGTTCCGGCCCCAAAATCTGGACCGAACCACAAAAGGAGGGGGAGTATCCATATTCATAAAGGATACCCACACCTCCAGGTTAGTGGCAATGCACGAAGCATCGGAGACCATCCAGGTGCAATTAACCATAGGTAAAACTGCCCTACAGTTTGTAGCATGCTACAGACCACCTTCTCAAACTCAGGAAACCCACACAGCCTTCCTGAAGACACTGGAGAGTATGAATGTCTCTCCAAACACCATCATAGTGGGTGACTTCAACTAACCAAACATAGACTGGGAACATTACTCAAGCCCCAACACCCTAGCCCAAAGGTTCCTGGAGTTCATAAACTCAAATGCTATGGAACAACTAGTCACCATTCCCACAAGAGGAGAAAATATACTAGACCTGATCATCACAAACATGGGGACAAAATGCTCCACACCGGAAGTATATCCCTCATTGGTGAGATCAGACCATAAATTAATCTCATTGGAGATCCACATCCGCCCCCACCCCAGCAAAAAGACCACAGTGAAGAACTTCTCAAAAGCAAACTTCACACTTCTTAAGACTGGAGTGGTATCCTTCAAGGCCCCGAGCCAGTGGAAACCACAACCCATGCTGCTGAAACCCTTACAAATGCCTTCTATGAGCACCTCCAGGAATGTATGGATCAAGCAATCCCTAATAAAATCAAGACCCTTTCCACCAAAGGCAGGCACCCAGTCTGGTGGACCCCAGCCATAAACAAACTCTACAACAAGAGGAGAAAGCTACTACATGACAGAGCAAAATCCCTAAAAGGGAAGGCATCTCTGATCAATACTAGCACAAAACTACGATCACTCATAAAATCATCCAAGGCCAACTTTGAGAGAAAAATCACTAATGACACAAAAGACAATCATAAGGCCTTCTTTAGCTATGTTAGAAACCTGGGTGGAAACTCCCAGATATGCTCAGAATTAGTCCAAAATGATAAAAATCACTGAACCCACAGACATTGCCAACATACTGGCAGACAGGTTCAGTGCAAATTTCTCCCAAAAGGAGAAATATCTATCCCACCAGAGTCTAGCCTCCCAAACATCTCAGATGCCCAGGTGAGAGCTGCTCTCTCTAAAGCAAAAAACACAGCATCAATAGGACCGGACGGTGTCCCCGGCTGTGTGCTACATGAACTCAATGAGGAACTAAACCCACACATAAGGCTGCTGTTTAATCTTAGCCTTACTACAGGATACGTGCCCAAAGAATGGCGTACGGCAACTGTGGTCCCACTCCACAAAGGCAGTGCTTCTACGGACCCTGGAAATTACCGCCCCATAAGCTTGACGAGCCTTGTCTGCAATGCTATGGAGAGGATCATAATGGAACTCATAAATAAAGACATTGGGGACCTACAGACACTGGATCCTACCCAATTTGGCTTTGTCAAGGGCAGATCCTGCCTCTTGAACTTGGTCGACTTTTTGAAACAGTCACTAAGGCCATTGATGAGGGTAAGGCAGTTCACACAGCCTACCTTGACCTAGCAAAAGCGTTCGACACAATACCCCACTCGGGCATCATAGAAAAGCTCACCAGCTTAGATTTAAACCCATATGTCACAAGATGGGTTGCAAACTGGCTCAAGGACAGAACACACAGGGTTAGAGTTGCTGGTGCCATGTCAGACTCTAAGCCGGTCATGAGCGGTGTCCCACAGGGCTCAGTCCTGGGCACCCTCTGTTTCGGCATTTATTTTTCTGAAGTGCAGGCAAACATAGGGGGATTGTGGCTGACAAAATTTGCAGATGACTACAAACTGGGCACCATAATTGACACTCCATCAGACACAGACATCCTCCAGAGAGGTCTCATAGAAATGGATAACTGGTGCCAGAGCCATGGCCTTAAGCTAAATGCCAAAAAATGTATAGTCATACCCTTTGGGAAAAACAAGGTAACCCAGAATTACCACATAGGTGGTAATCCATTAAACACGGAAGAAGTTATCAGGGACCTGGGGACCCAAGTTGACAGTAACCTCTCTTTTGACACTCACATTGCCAAAGTGGTTAGGAAGACCTTCTACATTGCCCACCTGATCATGAAGGGATTCACATCCAGATCAGGAGAGTTCATTGTACCCCTGTACTCTTCACTTATCAGACCAATGATTGAGTACAACGCCCCATTCAGAATGTACCTTACCTGACACCTGCAGCAGTTGGAAAGACCCCAAAAGTTCCTCACCAAAAGGATAAAGGGGCTCAAACATATGTCATACGATGCCCGACTGAAGAAACTCCAGCTCTATTCAGTCGCATACCATCTGCTCAGAGGTGATCTGTGCCTGACATACAAGGCCATGTCCAACCCGGAATTAATGGACATGCTCCACCTCAAAAAATCCAAATCCACCAGAGCCACGAGAGCAAGAGACTTAAACCACAACATGGATATAAATAGGACATGCTGGAGGAACAGATTCATCACCCAGAGACTCCCTACACTATGGAACAGAATCCCAGTCCATGTGAGGCAGAGCCCCTCACTGACTCTGTTCAAGAGAAATCTTGACGAGTGGATGGGAGATCGTAGGTTTACCCCGGGAATCATCTCTGTGTCACTGCTGGACAGAGGCACAGTAAACTAATGGGTATAGTATTCTCATCCTAAGGGGTGGTGAAAGCCACACACACTCTGGCTAGGCTTATAAATGCCCTAGGGCAGATAGCCTAGTATGAACCTATGAACCTATGAACCTATGAACCTATGAACAGGACTGCTTGCCTTTCCTTGGTGGACAGACTGGGGGAATTATGTGGGTGGGACAATCTGTGTGCCCTGGCTCTGTCAGAAACTGAAGCCACATATTGTCATGAGCTCGGTTGTGCCATGGATAGATTTGGGGCCTGTGCCGATGTTTTTAGACCAATGGTAGTGTCTGCTTTCAGTAGCCACACCTTACTGCAAGCCCCAGCATCTATATGGGTATCTTCATATGCAAAGGGGGTTAGGACCACTTGTGCTGAGCAAACCAAGTCTCTGAAAGAAGCAGTCATGGCACTCCAGTGCACTTTGAATGCCAGGTTAAGAGGGCTATTAACCTATTATCAGGTGGCTATAAAATACCAGACTGCCCAGGAGCCATTACACATGGTGCATTATTTAGTAGCACTCACTGTCTATCAGTCATGCCACACTGTACATTATGCAACAACACTCCCCCTGTAGTGGTGACTGCACGTGGTGCATTACTTAACAGCAAAATGTCCATTTAGCCATTGTATATTGTGATATAACAACATTCAGTTGCCCATCAGTTACTGCATATCATGCATTAAATAGCAGTCACTGTCCATCAGCCATTCTGAATACTGCATTATTTAACGGTACTCACTACCCACCAGCTATTGCACATGCTACATTACTTAAAGGCACTCACTGCCCACTAACCATTGCACATGTTGCATTATTTAACAGAACCCTCTAGCCATCAAGCATTCCACATTTTGCATTATTAACAGTACTCACTAGCATAAGCCACTGCACATGGTGCATTATTTAACAACACTCACTTCAGTCAACCACTGCACAGCACTCTCATGCCATCAGACATTGCACTAGTTAAAAGCTACCACTGCTCACCAGCTATTGCATACTGTGTCCTACTAAACAACACCTTTATTGGGATTACTTGTATTGCAGTTTGCAACAATAAAGTTGTAATTTGGTTTTACCAGCATTCTCTTATTGTGTGCAGTCGGCACTTTCAGCAGTTTCTTACTAAACAGCACCCATATCCCATCATTCTTTCAGCTTGAGATACTTCTTAACATCATTCAATACCCCTATGTCATTGCACAATGTATTATTTAACAGAGCCCACTATCCATCAACCATTGCACACTGCATTATGCAACAGCAGCCCCTATCCATCAGCCATTATACATTGGGCCAGATTCATGAAGGCTTGCACGGAGTCTTAGAGTAGAGTAAGACTCCATGCAGCCACCATGTCCGACGAGCGATCCAGGAACAGCCTGTAGGGGCATGTAAGAGAGCTCCTAAAATGGCTCTTACACGGACAGGGCTGGGATATGCAAATTACCTCAATTGCAGGTGAAAGGCATGCAAATGAGGTAGATTTGCGATTCAGGAAACCCGAACCTGTCCGAGTAAGAGCAGTGTTATTTGCAGAAATGTACTCAGTTGACAACTGAGTACCATTCTGCAAATAGCAAAACAGAGCCGTGACAGCTCCAAATAAAGGTTGCATCCAGTGCAGGAAGCATGCCAATGGCCAAATATATGGCCATGTGAAATGTTTACTGATGCAATATGGAAATAATAATATTTTATTTTTTTTGCAGATTTCCGATGTTTAAGCGTAGCGCAGTGCCGTGCAAATGGGGTGCGCTCTAAAACCCAGAATACTAAAAATTAAAACCCAAAAATGCAGATTTCATTGAAATTGTTAATGTACAATGCAAGGGAATAGCAGGCTGAAGAAAACATGGCCACCAAGTAGAGGTTGCTAAGGGGGGAAGCTCAGTCTAAGACATGTAATCAAGCATTAGTAGGCAATCCTATGTAAATGAGCGTTAGGATAGTGAATCGCAAGTTTACATAGCAAATGAGCACAGTCAGTGGAGTGTAGGAGTAGGATATGGGGAGTAACAGAGTAGAAAATAGGTGACATCATGAGGGGGGTATGTATGAAAGAAGTGAAGATCATTGGAACAGAGTGGCATGTGTCAGCTGTCATTCACACATCATGGAAAGAGGTGTATCAACAGGTAGGCTAGGGAAAGGCAAGAAATGGAAGGTGTATGCCGTGGATAACACCAAAGTTTCTTGCTGAACGGGTATGCACGCGTGTGCGTGCATGTAAACCCGAGTAAGACAGAGTGCACATGTGTAAGCATGATTGCGGGTGTGTAAGCCGGAGTAAGCATGTATAAGGTTGTTTAAAGAGTTGTAAGTGTGTTAGCGCTGGTGTGCGAGCGTTTTAACCAGAATAAGGAAGTTTTAGTCCGTGTAAGCATGTGTGCATGCGTGTTAGCTGCTGTGTGCGTGTTTGCACTTGTGTGCGCGGCATCACCCCCACCCCGAGGAAACAGAAAGGAAAAAGGAAGCACAACAAATAGTAGAAAACTACCAGGGAGTACTAGCAGAGCTAGCAGGTGAAAACAATCAGAATCAGGCAATTACACAGGCAGTACACTAGCCCAGCCCAGCCTAGCACTTAAAACTCTGCAAACAACAGTCCAGTATGTTTCTCACAACAGACACTGCAGTAAGCTAATAGAAGTGAAAACTGAAAAAGCTTTACTGGGACAAAGAAATGTTAGGGGCTGCCATTGCTGTTATAAGGCGACATATGCCACATGCTGAGGGTGGTGACAATGGAAATGCTGCTGGACAACCCATAGTGAGGAGATGGAGAAGAGTGTACAGGCCCAGGGTAACCTACCAGGGGCTACATGAGCTGGAGATAGTGGAGCACTATAGAGTGGACAGAGACCTCCTGCAGCAAATTGTTGAGCTGTGCAGGCCACGCCTCACACACAGAACCAACAGAGGGGAACCCATTCCAGTGGAAACCAAGTTATGTGTTGGCCTAAGAATATTAGCAACAGGTACCTTCCAGAGACCAGCTGGTGATACGATGGGGATATCACAAGCATCAGCATCCAGGGTACTACACCAGTTCCTGGATGCAATGTCAGCACATGTCGGTGATCATGTATATTTCCTCAATTCCCGTGAGGTATTGGCCAGCAATATGCGTCACTTCCAGCAAATAGCGGAATACCCTGAGGTAGTGGGTGCAATAGACTGCACGCACATACACATCAAAGCACCAGCCGGCGAGCAGGGTAGGGTCTACTTCAATTGCAAGGCCTTCCCCTCCATCAACTGCCAGGTCATGTGTGATGCCCAGGGCATAACACAGAATGTGTGTGCAGACTGCCCTGGAAGCTACCATGATTCCCATATCTGGCATCTGATGCAGCTGTACCAGACATTTGCCAATGGGGACATCCCACATGGTCACCTAGTGGGGGATGCTGGCTATGCACTGGAGCCGTGGCTGATGACACCCATCAGAAACGCACACACCTGAACAGGAATGCCATAATGAGGCACACGCACAAACACATAATGTAATAGAGCATTTGTTTGGGCTGCTCAAGTCATGGTTCCGGTGCCTGGACACATCTGGTGGAGCCTTACAGTACTCACCAACTACATGTACCCAAATTGTCATGGTATGTGCTGTGCTACATAATATGATCCTGCGAAAACAGCTGCAGCAGGACCAGTATAGGCCTGGGCCAAACAGCCCCCCACCATTGCCAAGGCCATCACAGGCAGAGCGTGACTCAGAGGAGTAACAACCTGAACCTGCCCCAGTAGGCAGAAGGAGGCGTGCCCAGTATGCTCTGGCCTTGGCAAAGAGGCAACGCATAGCACATACACTGGCTCAGTAGGAACTCTGGAAATGATTCCTCTCTCCGACTCACACATATAGTAAAAGGGATGCCTAAGTTGAGACTACCTGCTTTCAAACATGTACAGGGAGTGTAGTATGTGCATCCGACATAGGCAGCCCTGCAGCACCACCTAAGGCATGATTGCCATGTGTTAAGCAATATAAAGCAGTGCTAAACAGCATTTACCACCATGTAATATATGCAAACAAAATCACACAGACCAACTATCACAATTGTGGTCAATGTTCAGTAATATTGGGCAATGTCCAGCAATGTTAGGGAATATTGAGCAATGTTGGACAAGCCTGGTCTAAGTAGGGCATAGCCGAACAAAAGCCAACATGCTCATATTTGCTTAACTGGCCCTAAAGCAGTCTGGTCTGCTCAGTATGAAAATATAAAGCAGTGATGGGCCTCAAACCCAGGATACTGTGCACTATAGCCAAAGTACTCAACCATTAAACCATGACAGTATTGCAGTGGCCAGCCTGTATGATGGAATGTTGATAAGTCTATGCAAAGTATTTCATGGAAACCTTGCAGGCACAGCATAATCCTTGTCGAGTTATGACACAAAGGTGAGTCCTGCAGTGAGAACAGAACCTGACTTCCAACACACACAGTATAAATGTTAATATCGGTCATGTTCGCACACACCAACCAATGTAGTGGACCTCAGATAGCAACATACTGAAAGCTCACACTGGGCATGCTCACACACTTGTATAAATGAGACAAATGTCAGGCAACAAAACACGGAATGGCAGAACTGGGCATGCTCACACACTTAGGCCATGCCTGAGTACAGCAGTGGGCCACGCATATCTGGCAGTTGCATGTGTTAACCCAGGAACCTGTCAGTATACAGCAATCCACCCTGTGCACACAGTCATATGACAACAGACACATCTATAATATAGTGGAACCCTGTCATAATCAAATATGTTCTGCAGATACCGAAGTTGTTCATAGAAACTGGTAAAGCAAACATGATAAAGACCTGCAAACATTATCAGCAATAAACATCGTGCATGTTGAACATTAGCATAGGTTCAGAGGTCGATACTAGGCTATCTGTCCTAGGGCATGTACAAGCCTAGCCAGAGTGTGTTTGGCATTTGCAACCCTGTCAGATTATTACACTGTGTGTGTGAATAGTAGGTCACACAAGATAGCCCATGTACATTTAGGCTAGTGTGCCTCTGTCTAGCAGGGAACCAGAAGATATCCCAGGGGTAAACATACGATCGTCAAGATGTCTCCAGTAGGTGGTCAGTGGGTGGCTCTGCCTATGTGAAACTGGAATTACATTCTGGAGTGGAGTCTCTGGGATAAGAATCTGTCCCTCCACAATGTCCTATTAACATCTGGGCTGAGGTATACGTCCCTGGAATGTGTAGCTCCAAGGGAGTCGGATATCCTGAGGTGGAGCATGTCCAGTAATTCTGGGTTGGGTATATCTGTAAAGAACAGGCACACATCATATCCGAGTAGGTGGTAAGCGACTGAGTAGAGCTGGAGTTACTGCATCTGAACTGTGCAGGGCATCTGTGTGAGTCCCTAGATCTGCTTGTGAGGAACTTCCATGGCCAGTATAGTTGCTGCAGGTGTTAGGTAAGGTACACCCCAAATGTGGCATTGTAACCAAGCATGGATGTGATGAGTATAGGGGCACAATGACCTCACTCGATCTAGATGTGAAACCATATGGGATAAGGTGGGCCACATAGAAGGTGTGTCCAACCACTTTGGCAACATGAATGTCAAAGGCGACAGTACGAACAAGTCATGTCCCCAAACCCCTAACAACTCCTACCATATGTAATGGAGTACTACCTATGTGGTAATGTGTGAGCATGTTGTTATTCCCAAAGGGGATGACTATGCAACTAATGGCATTTAGCTATAGGCCATGGCTCAGGCACCAGTCATCCATCTCTGTGAGACCCTGTTGGAGTATGCATGTGGCAGCTGGAGAGTTGATCATGGTACCCAGTTTGCAGTCAAGTGCAAACATGTTCAGCCATATTCCCCCTGTGTAGCCTGTACGTCAGACAAATATATACTGAACAAGACAGGTCCCAGGACTGAGCCGTGTAGAATGCCACGTGTAACTGGTGTATAGTCAGACATGGCACCTGCAATTCTGACCATGTGGGTGCTATCTCTGATCCAGATATCAATCCATCATGTGAGATATGTGTCCATATCGACGCTGGTGAGCCTATGCATAATGGCCCAGCGGGTTATTGTGTTGAAGGGTTTTGCAGGGTTCAGGTAAGCTGTGTGGACAGCCGTCCCTATGTCGATGGATCTGTTAGCCATTTAAAGAATACAAACAGGTTCAAGAGGCAAGATCTGCCCACAACAATGCTGAAATGTGTAGGACACAGTGTCTGTAGGTTGTCGATGTCTATGTGTATGAGTCCCATGACAATATGCTCCATAGCTTTGCAGAACAGGCTACTTAGGCTTATAGGGCAATATTGTCTGTGGTCTGTTGTGGCACCAACTGTGTGGAGTGGGACCACTGTCACTGTACACCATTCCTTGGGTACATATCCTGTGGTAACTCTGATATTGAACAGTGATGTAATGTGAGGGTTGCGTCTGTCATGATGCTCATGTAAGATGCAGGCTGGGACACTGTCTGGTCACTCTGATACTGTGATGTACACTTTGGGGAGGGCAGCACTCACCTGTTACTGTGTGATGTCCGAGAGGATGGATAGTTGCTCCTTAAGGGGGATGTGTGGGAGACATCTGCACTGAACCTGTTTGCCAGGATGTTGGCAATGCCAGTGGGTTCAGGGTAGGTTTAGTCAGTATGCAGTAGCCCACAGCATATCAGTGAGTGTCCACCCAGGTTCCTGACATCACTGAAGAAGGCCGTGTGATAGTCCTATGTGTCTGTTGCAATTGTCTGGTAGAAGCGGCCTTTAGAAAAGTGCATGAGTGATCGTAGCTGTCTGCTAGTACAGATCACAGATGCCTTCCCAGTCTGGGATTGTCCTCTATCATGTAGTAGCTTCCTCCTGATGTTGTACAGCTTATTAATGGCTGAGTCTACCACACAGGTCCCCTGCCATTGGAGTAGTGAGTCCTGTTGTTATTTGGGATAGCACAATCCATGCAGTCCACTAGGCGTCCATAGAATGTGTATGTAAAAGATGCAGCAGTGTGAGCTGTATTTGCCACTGTGTCAGGGTCTCAGAAGGATACCACCTTGCTTCAGTGATGTGAGACATTGGCTCATGAGAAGTTCACCAAGATTATCCAGGATGGGTGTGTGGAGGGTATATGCATGTCCAGTGAGATACATGTATGTTCTGACCTTACCAATGAGGGGTATTTCGCTGGTGTGGAACATAGAGTCCCCATGTTGGTGATGATCAGGTCCGAATTGTATTCCCCCTTGTGGCTGTGCTGACTGGTTCTGCCATAGCATATGAGTCTACAAATTGTAGCCACTGTTGGGTGAGGGTGTCGGGGCATGAGTAGTATCCCCAGTCAATAGTTGTGTATATGAAGGCACACAATATAATGGTGTTTGTGGAGACCTTCATATTCTCCATAGTTCTCCTGAGTTTGGGAGTGTGTTCTGTAGCAGACAACAAACTGAAAGGCAGTATTGCACAATGGTAGTTGTATATGTATGGTCTGTGATGCTTTGTGCAGTGCTACTAACCCGGAGGTGTGTGTATCTGTGATGTATCTGGATACTCCACCTAGTTGTGTTGTCTGTTCCGAGTCATGTTGTCAGACAGCATGGTATGAAACATAACCTGGTAGTGCTAGTGTGCATAAGCGTGCCTGATCCAGGCATCTGTCAGTGGACTGATATCGCTATCCTCCAAACTGAGGTGAGTCCTCAGTGGCCGCAATATGAGGTTAACACAACTGTTGTTGAGCAGCATTACCCTTAGTTTCATTTAACCTGTAATGTCTATGGAGGTGTGTTTGTCTTCTGAGCCCTGCTTAAAAAAGGCACTATGGTGGTAGCAAGAGCCTTAGCCAGCATTCCAAAGTCCAAGGGTGACAGGTGCAAGCTGTCCATAGCAAAGCTACGTGGCATGTCGAGCATGTCACCCCAGGCTGACAGACACTGGATCCCGTTTGAATGACAACAATATGTTAGCCAACTGTTAAAAGTGATCATTTTGTCTGTATACTGTGACATCATTCTTGGTGAGTGTAAGATGCTACACAAGGTCAGGGTCATAATGGCCTGGGCTACATGATCAGAGAGTTCCTCTATGTATCATGTCATGTGGTCCAGGGAGGAACGTCTGAGGTTATTTGCACCAGCATGGACAATGATGGAGCCATTTCTGTACTTGCTTTGGAGTGACCTGAGTGCATGTGTTATGCGGCGGATCCTGGCACCTAACAGATAGCCCAAAGCGACTATTCCCTTATTAGAGCTGGTGAGTGGTATGTCAGTGTGTCTGACAATAAGTGTCGCCTATTACAAGTGTATTAGGTGTGTTGTTTAGCCCGAAGGGCAGTGGCTGTGTGGCACACTGACATTGTGAACTATGTGATATGTGGGTATTGTCGTGGGGTAGCAGGTGTGTGTGTGTCTGCTTTGGAGGTCTCTGCTGCTTAGGCAGAGTTTATTTAGAGCCTCCAAGTATGTTTATGTGTGATAATGTAGTTTTATTGCTGTCGGTATAGGTCTATGTGAGACTGGATTTGTAGTGTGTGTGGTTACCTTCACCACCTGATAGACTGTGTCAGTCATGGGTCAAGAGAGCTCAGCCTCCTGTATGTCTATATAGTTGCATCTCTCACATATATCTGAGTTTGTTGGGAGGAGGAGAGGGTTGTCTGTGTACATAAGGCAGTTGTAACATTGTGTCAAAATTCCAGTATTCACCAGCTGAACTAGAGAGTACACACAAAACCAACCCCTGGACATGCCAGGATATTATGATGACATACTCTGTTAACTGATCACAAAGGATCAGTAGGGTGTTAAGTGTGTAAAAGAGTATAACAGGGGTTTAGTGCTCAGGTTTGTCGGTGTTTTGTAAAGAGTAGCTGCGAAGGAGTCCAGACTGAGACATGACACCTCATTCAGCTATGTCATAAATAGCAATGTACACTCATATATGTCCTGAGTCAGTGCCAACTGTACCTGACTGACAATGCCGACATCCTGTCAGACAGGCCCATATATACATACCCACCTCCCACTGATGAAAGGCCCTATCATCATACCAGGAGATATCACATGTAGAATGGGTAAACAGCTCCCTCCAAAGCCAAAAGCATGGCAGCATTTGGATTACATTGTTTCCCTATATGTGTCATGAGTGAACTACAGAACAAAAAGACCCTGCACCTGAACAGTCTGTTGAGTCTCACCCTCTCCACAGGATCTGAAACCATTGAATGTGTTACAGCAACATATGGCACTCCCCACAAGTGTTGGTGCACAACACACCATGGGAAGTATAGTCCAATAAGCCTATGAAGTCTGATCTGTAAGGCCATGGAGTCCATCATGATTGAAGTCATAAACAGAGCTATTGGAAGCTGACAAACACACAACCCTACCAACTGTTCTATGTTCATGGGCAGATCATGGTTCCCATACATGCTAGACTGTTTGCAAGGCAGCCACCCAGGACATACATCACTGAACAGAGTTGCACATGTCCCACATAGACTTTGAATAGCCCTTTATCAACATCCCAGACACATGTCGTATCCACAAAATCAACAATCTGTGCATAAATATGTGTTGTCATATGAAGGAATGGCAATTTTTCCACAGATAGATCACACAAGCTAAGAATTGTGTGGTCCTGTTCAAGCTGTTACACCTGCTGACCCACATGGTTCATTCCTGGGATTGCATAAAACAAAGTGTACACACATTGCCATGTCCAGTCTGATGATGTCAGCATCCTACAAATATAGCAGGAGAAAAGAGATCACCCAATAAAGTTTGTAGTGCCTCGTGTTAATGTGTATTTCTCTAATATCATAACATAGTTAGGTAGGGGTTTAAAACCTGCAATCGCTGACTGTGTGTGTGTGTGTGGGGGGGTGTATGTGTGTGATCTCCTTTGAGAGGAGTGCCCTTTTTGGAGACTGGGAAAACACATTAAAAGAGGTACAATCCTCTTTGGAATGTCTGATGATGTCAGCATCCTACAAATATAGCAGGAGAAAACTAGACTCTCTGTAAAGCATATAGCGTGCCATGTTCATAGGGTTCATAGGTTAGTACTAAGCTAACTGCCCCTGCGAGCCATTTTAAGCCTAGCTAATTATCCCTTGTGAGACTCAAACCCTGCACCTTGTGTTTGTAAGGTAAACACCTTAATCCGTATTTCTCTAGTATCATAATATAATTAGGGGTTTGAATCTTGCAAATGCTGACTGTGCCTGTAAATACCTTTGAGAGGCGTGCCCTTTTTGGAGACTGGGAAAACACATTAAAAGAGGTACATTCCTCTTTGGAAAGTCTGATGATGTCAGCATACTACAAATATAGCAGGAGAAAACAAAACACCCCGTAAAGCATATAGTGCACCGTGTTAATGCGTATCTCACTAGTATCATAACATAGTTAGGTAGGGGGTTGATTCCTGCAATTGCTAAGTGTGTGTGTCTGTGACACTGTTGGTCAATGTGATGTGGGTTTTGCTTTTACTATGGTATGACATCTCAGGATTAAAACAGTATGTGCATTGGACACATCATGTATCTGTGTGGCAAATAGATATATGTACATGTGACCTCAATTAGTACATAGGTGTGAAGCCTGCATGCTACATGAATACATTTGTTTCCTTTGACAGATTGTGCCCCTGCTTCTCAGATCGTAGGTCACATATGTATGTATGTGACAAGGCCGGCCACTGTAGTGATCTGTGGCCAAGGTCATCTGTGCCACATGCACCCATGGCAGTTACTATAGAGTAGTGTGAGTGAGGGTACATGCCTGGGGTATATGTCAGACATGTTCATACACAACAACGTCTGGCAATAATGGACAGTCATTATAGGTGTACAAGAGCCTTGAGGATATGCATACAGGCCCCTAATGTGTTATGTGATACATGGATGGACTCCACAATACCTCTGGATATGTGGATACCAAGGGACAGATGACATAACACTTGGCTGTATGTACACATTGGTACCCGACATACATGTTGGGGGCTACCACCTATGTGGTACTGTCGGGATAGTATGTATAGTAAATGTGTATGACTATGCTATAGTTGGCTTAGAGCTATACAGCATGTGTAGGACAACAGGTATCTGTCTGTATGATACCCTTATGTAGGATATGTGCCCCATCCAGAGAATGCATTGTAGGCCAATGCATGCATTTACAGATGTGGATGGACATACCCCTAGTGTGTTTGCATGTACCTAAGAGGGCTATTTGCCAAACAGGTGTGGTCCCAGGAATGGGTGGCGGTCAATACCACTGGTTACTATTATAGTATAGTACAGGAAGGATCCAACTGTTACTGAGTTCCCCACATCTGTGTGTCAGTTGTCAGGACATCATCTAATGATTGGTTATGGTCATGCTGTTGAGGTTGTGTATACTACCAGAATGCAAAACATTGACAGATATTAACAGTATCACCCACAACATAGTGTCATACCATGTCATACACACACGTGTACCTATGTTAGAACATATCTGTAGTAGAATGCATACTGGCCATCGAGAGATACTATGAGATGTTAACAATATGTAATACATGGGATGTCACACATCCCATGTGTCCACTATGCACGTACATGCAGACAGTGCGCACCCACCATGTTCACAGATGTACACCTGCTAATCTGTACTGCACATATCACACATGTACTGTCCACACACTAACACATGATGTCAACACTATATACTTCAGCCAAGTGGCACATGGGTGGACAATACATACTCAGACTTAACACTGGTGTAAACAATGCTACATTGACAATCATAGCTTTGATGCATCATGCCTGCTCAGATATACCTACAGGGATATCATTGCACTTTCCTGTTGACAACATGCTAATATTGCTACACTGCTATAATGTCACCCTGTGCATCAGCACCATGTTAGCCTGTCCCTGCATCAATGTTACAGATGATAGGAGGTGGCACAGGTGTCATCATATGCACAGGGTGTGTTGTTGGTTTGCCAGAGTCTGACATTGACCCAGCCAATCGACATGTATGTGTGTGTGTGTATGTGTGTGTGTGTGTGTGTGTGTGTGTGTGTGTGTGTGTGTGTGTGGGACAACAGTACAGCATGGGCCAATGTTGATGTAATGTGCATGTGTATGTTTGAGCCCTAGTTGTTTGGTTAATGGGTGTGTGTGTCTGCATGCACATAGCTCAGCCATGTGGCTGCCAATATACGGGAGGTTGTGGGACAGCCACAGACTGTACCTGCCAGGCTGTACAGATCATTGTCTCTGGCCATGGACACGGTACCTGTGCCTAGCAGGGGTGCTACAGACAGTATCAGGTACCAACGCTGACTGGGTACTATCATCAGAGGCAGAGGTATGTCGAGCGGACCCATGTCCCTGCTGGGACTGGCCAGAGCCACGTGCACATGGTCTACTAGGAAGGTCAATTGACAGACCAGCCCCAGCATTGCTGGGGCTGGTACTGCCACTACGGGAGCGGCTGTAATCTGTGGGCCATCCGCGATGACTGCCAGCCATTGATGTTGCTGGCATACGTCCGCGCTGACGTCTCAACCATCCTGCACAATCCTGGTTCATGGAAAACACATTGTGGGGGGCATGTAATGTCTCCCCCAATATCTATCAATGACCTCGGTGTAACTCCGGATGGCACCGGCAAGGTCACAGATACTGTCATTGATAATGGTGTAATGGGCCCTCTGCACCCTTAGTCCCTGTCTGGTGTGCCGTTCCATACGTGCCTGTGCTTGCATTACAGCCTGGAACATACTTGAGGTCGTAAGACCTGTGCGGGCATGTCTGCCAGGGGCATTATGACCAGTAGTGCTCCCATGAAAACGCCTGGACATCCGCCTATGTGGTACCATTCCAGTAATCTGGGTATGGCTGCTGTGAGTGGATGCAAGTGCCATGGATACCACACTATCCTGGTCAATGCCAACTGTATGCTGTCCTTTGGCTAAGGCCATTGGTGATGAGGGATGTATTGGCAGTATGAGTGTGCGCATAGATGGGGTGGAAAGCTGTGCACTGTCGATTGGCGGACCAACGTCAGACCCTGTCAAAATGGCCTGTGCCACATTACATGTCTCATCATCTCCACTATTTGTGGCAGTGACTTCAGGTTCCCTGCTGCATTCAGCCAACCCAACCTCAGCACCTGTGAGACGAAGACAGGAAACACACTTTACAATCTGTACATGATGTTAGCACACATAAACACATGAACACATGAACACATGCGCACATGCGCACATGCACACATGAACACATGCACACATGCACACATGAACACATGAACACATGCACACAAATACACTCCTCACTATAGCAGATACACACACACACCCGCAATCCAACACATACTCAATAGTGGGTGACAGTATCACAAGGCAGCAGTCACCTCACATGTGTCAGCATGCAGAATATGTGTTGCTCAAGACCATGCAGTGCGAGTGTAGATGGCCCTAGTTAATAACAGTATACATGGCTTTGATGCATGTGTGTAGTTGTTCAGTGATTGGCTACACCCTGGAACACAATGTGTACATGGACACAGCATTGCTGTGCAAGTATTATCAGCTCTGCAATGTCCTGTGCATCATCACTCACAGGTATACATACCATGGCTGCATGTGTTATCTGTGTGACTATGCCTATCTAATGTGCAGTACGGTGTTGCCACAAGTGTGTCTGATGCTCTGTGTATTGCATGTCATTGAGGCAGCTACTGACATTACTGAGCTGTGCAACGTCTTACAGCAAACATGCACAGCATGCATTATGCATAGGTGTGTTACGTGTACATGGCCTACACCTCACCTATGACATGCACATTTCATTACCAATATTGCAGTTATACCACACTCACCAGCATGAATCGTCTGCCCTGCTGTCACACCAGAGGGACCTACAAGAATATGAGAGAGTTTGTCAGTGGCCACAACTGTGGCATTGCTACTGTGGGTTTGCTAAACTACAGTTGAACAACAGTCGACAATCACAGTTGTACAGATAATATTCCAAATATCAGTATTGCACAACACTAGGCAGCACAGCTGCTAAACACACAGTACACATCTCACGTATACATAATCTAACAAAACAGGTAACTGTATTCTACAGATAGGGCATGTTACCTGCACTCTCCATGTCAACATGCTGGGTGGCTCCAGCCTCCATGAAGACACATGTCTGTGGCAGTTGCTGTTGTTGTCCAGGAGCCACCATGCTTAGGATCAGCTCCTCCACTCTGGTGAGGGGGGAGGGATGAATGGCCACCCCACCACCTGTGGCAAGCTGTTGTCTATGGATATCAGACTCACGCTGCTGGACATGTTTAATTAAATCACTGCAGTGATGGTGTACCTGTTCATATGTCCGGTTATGCATGCCTATGTCATTTATCCAACAAACAAGATCTTGCCACAGTGCAGTCCACTCATGCTGGTGCTGGCTGCTTCTGGAAAACAGCAGTGAGTAGTGCTGCACAAAGGCTGTAGTGGATTTCCTCTTTTTCCGCTGCTGTGTAACAAGGATTACATTGGTGGGCCATCAGCCTGAAAGAGAAATGAACAATATGTTTGAGCGAGTCCTGTGGCACCCTTTACACCCTTAACCACAGATATCACTTCACTGCCATATATACCATCCGTTTGTCTGTCAGAAGATACACACGTTCAATACCACATATTGGTTCTCTGGCCACAACTGAGTAATAGTGCCTGGCACACTCTATATATCAAACCACTATACAACAGTACCCGGCACACTGTTTGTGACACAATGCACAACCTCGCCACAGGGGTATATATCACGCTAATGAACGAACAATGATGTCATCTATTGCAATGAATGTAAAGTGCAGTTACAGTAGTACCAGTAAACCACCCTAGTCTTTGATGCCATACCCTTGCCTAACATATGTGCACAGTTGTTAATATAGGTGGCATACTGCTGTAACAGAGTATATATGTTGCTAGATACACACGTATACCCTGTAACACACATATGATTGTGGGCATGGTACAGGCTGGGCTGAGGACACCAAAATGCATTCTGCACAACACTGTGCAATATAATCACATAACTGTACATTTCACAACTGTCGCATAAGTGATATCCCCACCATGATAGGTGGACTGTACATGTGCCTATATGTATATCTATATGTACAGCAATGGATGTGTACATGTATGTGTATAGATATGTGTGTGTGTGTGTATATATATATATGTATATATAGATATATATATATATATACATATATATATATATATATATATATATATATATATATATATAGAGAGAGAGAGAGAGAGACACGGGGTCATATGTACCGCAACAGGTGTGTGGTGACTAAGGCATGGACTGTAGACAAGTGTCGATACTGCAGTGTCATCCCTCCTTTCCAAAACACTGTACCCGTTAACTACTACATAGGTAGAAATCTACCTAACACTGACGGTGTGATACAGGAACATGGGACACAGGTGGTCAGTAGCCTCCCCTTTGATAAAGACAGTGCCACACTAGACTTGTAATCTGTCTATGTGGTACGTGTCATCACAACAGGTGTGTCATCTAGGGAAATATAGGTTAGTGTTCCCCTCTACTAATCACAATGCCCCGTGTGGTATGTACCTCACATGACAACTACAACAATTGGAAAGGCCACAGACATACCTCACAAAGGGTAATACTGGCCTCAAACAAATGCCCTATGCAGACTGACTCAGAAAACCACAGCTAGACTGCATTGCATACCGCCCACACAAGGTGACCTCTGCCAGACATACAGAGGTATGTCACACCCATAGCTTTGTGACAACCACCATGGCAACATATCACAATCCCTCCGAGCTACACGCTCTAGGGCCCTAAACTTCGTCAGTTCACTAAACAGCACATGCTGGAGGGATAGGTTTTTATCTCAGAGATATGCCATACTCTGGAATAAACTACCTAGCAATGGCAAACAAGGCTCCTCATTAGCAGTTGTCATAAATACCCCTGATGATTGTTTGGGAGATAGGTAATACACCCCGGGAATCACCTCTGTGGTTCTGGTTGACAGGGGCTAGTGAAATCAAAGTACATGTGTGGCAAAGGCCAGGGTAGCATATGGCTAGACTGCTGTGGGCCCTAGGGCCAATAGAATATTACCTACCTATGACACTATGTACTCACACATGTACTCAGTCTAATACCTGCAATGTGAGGTTGAATGAGTGTAACGCTGAATGTGTGCAAGGTCTGTAAAGGTGTGATAGCATAGTGTGAAGTTGTATCTGACATGGTAGTGTCTGTCCTAGCTGTGAGGCCAGCAAAAGATGTGTATGTTATTGCTAGGTAGACATAGTAGTATGGCATACATTGTGACGTAGTTCCTTGTTGATGACTGCGGTGTCCCATTGTAGGATAAAGCAATACATGTATGCTTAGTGAATGGTACCGCTTGTGAATCCAACTCCCATATGAACTGTAGTACTACCTGAAGCTGTAGGCCTAAACAGCACAGTATGGTGCATGTTCACATTGCTTGGAAACACTGTCTTATGTGTTTCCTGTAGTCTGCACAGAGTACATACCTCAGGCATAAGGGTTTGTAAATAGTGGCACACAGTACTGTATGGTACACAGGTAAAGCTCATCTGTGTTGGCATACAGTGGTGTGTTGTATGTTTGTCTGATGTGTGTGCAATTATCCCATGTAGCTTTAGCAGGCCTTACTGGCTGTAACAGCAGATCTGACAAATCAATCCCACAGCGTTTAACCACCACATGACATATATCAGCACTGCATGCTGTTTTCTATGCAACACACTATGACCTACATAGATATATGCACATAACAACCTTCAACAACATATATGTGTCCACCCTTCACTAATAGTTGCAGTATGTCCCTTGCCCTATGCACATGTCTTTTCAGGCTTGTTGGCTGTTGGTGAAGCACCCTCCAAGAGGAGAAAAACGCTGAGAGAAGAAGGGAGCCACTTTTGAGATTTTAAGTATTTTTTCTCTGTTTATTTGCTAAGTTTTTCTGCATAGCTGCCTAGCTTGAGCATTTTCTGGCTTGTTAAACTTGATTTCTGTATTAGTAGCTGTATTTAGAAAACAACCAAAAGCTGTTTGCTGAATTTCCTGTTTGCACTTAATTTTAAATCGTTTTTTTCGTAAAACTTGCATATTTTCTGTCCTTGACCTAGCACTCTTGTGTGGGGTCATTTACTGCACTGTTATAACTTGATATTACTTGTGAACCTCTGCTATCTCTGTAAAAAACAAAAACAAAACAAAAAAAAAAAATCTTGCTTTTTTCCCACTTTTCTGAGAGTTAAAAAAGTTCAGTTACAGGCTTGCTGTTCCTGAACTGTTTGAAAGTTTCTGTGAGGCCATTTTTGCTTGGGCTGAAGGAGGGTCTCTCTATCGATCAGTGGCAGATAACATTGAGCAGCTTCCCTGCCCCCCGTAGAGGTGGTTACTGACTTGAAACTGTAGTTTTATTGGCCACTAGGGGTCATTTCCAAAACTCCTTCATCTTCCTCTCTTAAAACCTAGTTGCCTCGTGGTTTGGGCATCTTTTCAGGCTTGTTGGCTGTTGGTGAAGCACCCTCCAAGAGGAAAAAACGCTGAGAGAAGAAGGGAGCCACTTTTGAGATTTTAAATATTTTTTCTCTGTTTATTTGCTAAGTTTTTCTGCATAGCTGCCTAGCTTGAGCATTTTCTGGCTTGTTAAACTTGATTTCTGTATTAGTAGCTGTATTTAGAGCACAACCAAAAGCTGTTTGCTGAATTTCCTGTTTGCACTTAATTTTAAATTGTTTTTTTTCTTAAAAATTGCATATTTTCTGTCCTTGACCTAGCACTCTTGTGTGGGGTCATTTACTGCACTGTTATAACTTGATATTACTTGTGAACCTCTGCTATCTCTGTAAAAAACAAAAACAAAAACAAAAATCTTGCTTTTTCCCACTTTTCTGAGAGTTAAAAAAGTTCAGTTACAGGCTTGCTGTTCCTGAACTGTTTGAAAGTTTCTGTGAGGCCATTTTTGCTTGGGCTGAAGAAGGGTCTCTCTGTTGATCAGTGGCAGTGAATAACATTGAGCAGCTTCCCTGCCCCCCGTAGATGTGGTTACTGAGTTGAAACTGTAGTTTTATTGTCTGTTTTGGGTCTATTCCTGCTTCTTTCCAGCCCCTGCTATCAAGCACGCTTTAACGTGCTTTAGCGCGATTTAGCGCGGAGTTGCCACTAGAGCAGCATCGAGCAGCACCGGTTAAACAAGGTTAAACTCTTTCTGGCTCCAGAAAGTCTGTTCTTCAATTTTTCCCTTAGAACTGCTCTGTTAGGAACTTCAACAGTTTACACCTTCACTAAAAAGTGCAGCACTTGTTCCAAATAGCTTTTTCTTCTCAAAAAGCTCAGCACTTGTCTTATAAGCATATCCCTTGTCTTATAAGCATTCTCTTTGCAGGTCAAGCACTCCTATATTATACAAATCTCTCACTAGCAAAACCCCCAGGAGTGCCCACTTCCTGCTAAGCCCACTACTTTTCTGTCTCATACCAACTCATAATTCTTTCTAGCATGTCAAAGGGTCAGATGCTGGCGTCCTCTCCTGCCCAGTTGGTGAATCTGGGAATTCTGAGACAATGTTACAATTGCCTCATGTACACGGGCAACCCTCTCCTCCTCCCACGTAACACTAACACTTGTGAGAGATGCAGCTATTTAGCCAGACTGGAGGCTGAGCTCTCTCAACTCAGGACTGGCAAGACCAGGCAGGAGGAGAAGGCAACTACACACACCACAATACCAGTCTCACATAACTCAACCACACCACTGAATCAAACACATAAACACACTAAGACATACTCGGAGGCTCTGAGTAAAAATTTACCTAAACAGCAGAGGCCTCCAAAGCAGACACCCAAGCAACTGCAAACTCAATACACCACACAAACAACACATAAACAACAAAATAAGTGTGCAAAGCAGTCACTGCCCTTGAGGCCAAATACAACACCAAACATACTTGCCATAGGTGACTCCATAGGCAGACACACTGACGTCCCGCTCACCAGACTGAGTAAGGAGAAGGTCACAGTAAGCTGCCTGTCGGGCGCTAGAATCCGCCACATAACGCAAGCACTCAGGTCTCTCAACAGCAGGTACAAGTACGACTCAGTCATTGTCCACGCTGGTGTCAACGACCTGAGACGTACCTCCTTGGACTACATGAAAAGAGACATTGAGGAGCTCTCTGATTATGTAGCCCAGGCAGGTATGACCCTGACCTTGAGCAGTATCCTACCTTCACCTAGAATGATGCCACAATACAGTGATAAGATGATCAGCTTTAATAATTGGCTTAAATTCTGGTGTCATTCAAAGGATCAATGTCTGTCTGCCTGGGATGACATGCTGGACAAGCCACGCTGCTAAGGGCGGCTTGCACCTGTCACCCCTAGGCTTCGGATATTGGCAAAGGCTCTTGCCACCCCATAGTGCCTTTTTAGGCAAGGCTCAAATTCTAAACCTACCACCCTAGAACACAAAAAGGAAAAAACTAAGGGTAATGCTGCTCAATGCCAGAAGTCTCAATCTCAAGATGCACGCTTTTCGAGGCCCTTCTCAGTATGGAGAACATCGATGTCTGTGCTGTGACAGAAACCTGGTTCATGGCTCCTGAGAGCACCCCAGCACTATCAGGTTTCACCTCATATCATGCGTTCCGGCCCCAAAATCCGGACAACACCAAGAAAGGAGGGGGGTATCCATATTCATAAAGGACACCCACACCTCAAGGTTAGTGGCAACGCACGATGCATCGGAGACCATCCAGGTGCAATTAACCATAGGCAAGACTGCTCTGCAATTTGTAGCATGTTACAGGCCACCCTCTCAAACTCAGGAACCTCACATGGCCTTCCTGAAAACATTGGAGGGGATAAATGTATCTCCAAACACCATCATACTAGGTGACTTCAACTACCCTAATATAGACTGAGAACACTACTCAAGCCCAAACACTCTAGCCCAAAGGTTCCTGGAGTTCATAAACTCAAATGCCATGGAACAACTAGTCACCATCCCCACAAGAGGAGAAAACATACTTGATCTCATCATCACGAACATGGGATCACAATGTTCAACACCGGAAGTATACCCCTCACTGGTCAGATCAGATCATAAACTAATATCGCTGGAGGTCCTCATCCCGCCCCCACCTGAAATAAAAAAGACCACAGTGAAAAACTTCTCAAAAGCCGACTTCACACTTCTAAAAACTAGTGTGGTCTCCTTTAAGGTCCCTGAGCCAGTGGTAAACATTACTCAAATCGCAGAATCACTTACAAATGCCTTCTACCAGCACCTACAGGACTGCATGGATCAGGCAATCCCAAACAAAACTAAGACTCTTTGTACCAAAGGCAAGCATCCAGTCTGGTGGACCCCAGCCATAAACAAGCTCTACAACAAAAGGAGGAAGCTACTACAAGATAGAGCAAAATCCTTGAAAGGTAAGACACCTTTGATCATTATAAGTAAAAAACTAAGAGCTCTCATAAAATCATCCAAGGCAAATTTTGAGAGAAAAATCGCTAAGGACTCAAAAGACAATCATAAGGCCTTCTTTAGCTATGTTAGAAACCTAGGAGGAAACTCCCAGATATGCTCAGAATTAGTTCAAAATGATGTGAAGATTACTGAACCTACACACATTGCCAACATACTGGCTGACAGGTTCAGTGCAAACTCCCCCCCTCCCCCCAAAAGCAAAAAACACAGCATTCATGCGACCGGATGGTGTCCCCGGCTATGTGCTCCACAAACTCAATGAGGAATTAAACCCGCAGTTAGGACAGCTGTTTAATCTTAGCTTCACCTCAGGATACGTACCCAAGGAGTGGCGCACGGCGACTGTGGTCCCACTTCACAAGGGCGGTGCCTTCACCGACCCTGGAAATTACCGTCCTATTAGCTTGACAAGCCTTATCTGCAAAGCCATGGAGAGGATCATAATGGAACTCATAAATAAAGACATAGGGAACTTGCAGACTTTGGATCCAACCCAGTTTGGCTTTGTCAAAGGCAGATCATGCCTTTTAAACTTGGTTGACTTTTTTGAGACAGTCACCAAGGCCATTGATGAGGGAAAGGCAGTCCATACAGCCTACCTCGACCTGGCAAAGGCCTTCAACACAATACCCCACTCAGGTATCATCGAAAAACTCATCAGCTTGAATGTAAACCCATACATCACAAGATGGGTTGCAAACTGGCTAAGTGACAGAACCCACAGGGTCAGAGTAGCTGGAGCCATGTCAGACTCAAAGCCTGTCACAAGTGGTGTCCCACAGGGCTCAGTCCTGGGTCCACTCTTGTTTGGCATCTACTTTTCTGAAGTACAAGCAAACACAGGAGGGTTATGGCTGACAAAGTTTGCAGATGACTGCAAACTGGGCGCCATAGTCGAAAACACATCTGACACTGATATCCTTCAGAAAGGCCTCACAGAAATGGATAACTGGTGCCAGAGCCATGGCCTAAAGTTAAACGCCAAGAAATGCATAGTCATACCCTTCGGGAAAAACAAGGTTACCCCTAGCTACCATATAGGTGGCAATCCACTGAGCACAGAAGAAGTCATCAGGGATCTGGGGACCCGGGTTGACAGTAGCCTTTTGTTTGACACTCATGTTGCTAAAGTAGTTAGGAAAACCTTCTACATTGCCCACCTGATCATGAAGGGATTCACATCTAGATCAAGGGAGGTCATCGTCCCCCTGTACTCATCACTCATTAGACCTATGATTGAGTACAATGCCCCATTCGGAATGTATCTGACCCGACACCTGCAGCAGCTGGAAAGGCCCCAAAAGTTCCTCACCAAAAGGATAAAGGGTCTCAAAAATATATCTTATGCTGCCCGACTGAAAGAACTCCAGCTCTATTCATTCTCATACCGCTTGCTCAGAGGTGACCTGTGCCTGACATATAAGGCCATGTCAAACCCAGATTTGATGAATATGCTTCACCTCAAAAAATATAGATCCCTCAGAACCACAAGGGTGGGAGACTTAAACCTTGACACGGTTATTAATAGAACATGCTGGAGGGACAGATTCATCACCCAGAGACTCCCTATGCTGTGGAACAAAATCCCAGTACATGTGAGGCAGAGCACCTCGCTGGCCTTGTTCAAGAGGAATCTTGACCAATGGATGAGAGATCGCAGATATACCCCAGGGATTACTTCAGTGTCACTGCTTGACAGAGGCACAGCAAAATAATAGGCATAGTTTTATTCAAACTAAAGGGGTGGCGAAAGCCACATAACTATGGGCTAGGCTTATAAATGCCCTTGGGCAGATAGCCTAGTATGAACCTATGAACCTATGAACCTATGTGCAGATACAGATAAATACGTACTGCTGCCACATATTGATGATTTACAGTATGTAGAGTACTCTTCAGGAACATCTACTACATGCTGGTACATACATATGAGTCACATACCTTACCTTTGTATTTCTCTGCTCCGTCCGTTGTTACTGTTTTGTTGTTTATTTTTATTTATTTATTTTTGGTTGTTTTGTTTGGGTTTTCTCTGTCTGTTTCTGTTTCTGTCTCTTTTGTCTGTGTCTCTGTCTGTGTCTGTCTCCCTCTCTCACTCTCGTTCTGTATCTCTCTGTTCCTGCAATAATATTATTGCATGTGTGGACAGCAGGTACAGCCTGCTTTTCTAGGTATCTGCACATGTGCATGTGACAGCCTCTGCATCAATTGGTGCCCACCATTAAGTAATTGCATGCAGCCTGCTGTGTGGTAATTGCAGTACTCACTGTGATTGCAGCCCACTGCTATAAAATGCTAGGTTAGGTAGGCATAGCCCTTTCAGCTTTCCAAGGTGGGGCCCATGCTTGTTTGCTCTGGACACCGTTGTGTCAGTCAGAAGGTTGATATATGTCTCTTATCTGAAGCTAGGGTTGTAACCAGTGATATGCATGTTGTACCCAAACCTGAATGTTGCTGCTTCCAGTACACACTTCTCAGTGTAGACATTTACTCACACCCCCCCCAAATGCTAACACAGGATACATGGGAGTATGTACTTTCTTTCTGAATTAGACAATTAACTGCCATACAAATGTAGTTATTGCAATGTATTCCTGTGGCACATGCACTGTTTGTGAACTGCTATACTGTAATTATTAAGCTACTCACTTATGCACAGTTTGTGGTTTGTTTGTGTTGACATTAGCACAGGCTGCTTAAGACATCTGGACATATTTCAGTACTGAGTATGCCTACCTACACCCTTGGTTTTGCCTGAATATACAGGTATGTTGTACCTTTGGGTAGGGGTACAGAACTGCAAAGAGCATTTTTTATTATCATGTGAGGTTTATCTTGCTGAACATACAGGGTTGCTGTGTATCTGTTAGTCTATCAAGGCAAGTAGTCTGTCTGCGTAGCTCCCACCTGTGGACATATCCAGATGGTAGTTAGAGGTTAGCCTATTATTCTTTGTCTGTGCACCACACCAGTCTTTTCAGCACTGGCACAATGGCATTGTCACAGTTGGTTGCTAGCAGTGCATGGCTACATCCTGTGATATTTCTGTGTTGTACTCCTACATAAGGGCATGCTTGTGGAACTCCTTCCAAAGCTATTTGCAGAGTGTGTAACAGCAGGAATGCTGATATGCCTATGTGTTTCTGCCTCTGCCAGGCCTCAGATACTCTCAGGTATATATTTGAACAGCCTCAGTGAAAGGTACATATAAGTGAGATACACCTGTAATATATTACAGACATATTTCAGTTGAGAATTTCTTGGGAATCAGAGCATATGTATTACTACACCTTTTCTGACGTGCAAGCAGTGTCTACTCTCACCTATTGACATTATTCATTAAGTGTGATTCCCCACTTTTCTGCCTAATTTTTGTACTTTTCAGAGTGATTCAGAGGGGCACAGCTAACATTTGTTTACGAGTCAGGGACATCTCTGTAAAGCAGTCACAGTTGGGGAGTCTGGCCTCTGCCCTATTCAACTTTGCCAGTGTTTATCCTGGTCTGATACTGTGTGGTGTTTGTAAGGTGCTACTGTAACATTATTCCCTGCTAGAATGGCTGGTTCTCTTTTCACAGTCATGTCATGCAGTTCCACAACAACTGCTGGTAAAGACCCACAGAACAGGATTTGTGTTATGCCATTCCTAATTTCCAATTACATTCCCTCATTGTTATGCATGATATATTTATTTCAGCACCAAGTTATTTGTATATCTGCTGTGGCTTAGTGGTAATTCATGCAATCTATTGTGTCAATAGTCTAGGGTTTGAGACTGGCAGAGGTTTTTTCTTTTGCTGCTGAGCAGAACAAGGGCCCTGACATAGAGTGACTAAGGCACTTTTAAGCAGTTGTAAGTGGGTTTATGCAGGTTTGCGCAATGCTTAGTGATGCTTAGCTAAGCGCACACATCCACACACTCGCTTAAACCCGCTACCTACTGCTTAAAAGTGCTTACTCCCGCTAACCCCCGCACTAATTTCTTTGAAAGAAAAGGCAACGGGAAGATAGGAAAGTGGTGAAAAAGGGGGCACAAAGAGGGACAGACAGTAGGTAAACAAGCTCGGGATGTGCAGGATGGGTGCAGGGAAGGTCCATAGCTGCCCATTTCTTTACCAGCAACAGCTGTGCATATGCAATAAATTTGGAGTGAAATTTGAAACCTTCCACCCGTGGGAGAGGGGTGAGGACAACAAAGTATGTTGTACTGCCAATTATACTTATCTGTTTACATGTCCAGTGGACATGTGTGCGAAATGGGCAGCTATGTATGGGGCGTAATTCTTTTGTGGGTACAGATTGCCCTTTCTTTTTTTTTTTTTTTTTTCAGGTGAGAGTGGAAAGTGAGGTAGAGGAAGTAGGTATGTTTGGGGAGGTAGGATGGGGATGTAAACAGACAAGACAAACACAACACATACAGGGGCGGAGTATGACACGTGGGGTGGGTGAACACAATTGACAGAGACGGATGTTTGGAAATCGCAAGCCCATGAGCCCACAGATGGTAACAGTGGAACTGAGATCCCCACCCATGAGCAGTCACCACTGCACCTTCACAGCCCCAAGGGTGGCTGTGCTGGGGGCTGTGTAGGATGGCCAGGCTCACCCGTGAGATGCACCACTCTCGCCTCGAGCTGGCATAGGGGATTAGCGACTGAACGCTGGATCTCCCTACGCACCACAACCCGGACCCTCTGAAGGGTGACAGGTGGCCCTTCTCTGCCCATGCTTGCACGGGGGGATGAGCCCCATCCCCTGCAGCGCTTCCATCTGAAGGTGGCACAAGACTAATGGAGGAGAGAAGCCCGAGCTGGGCACCGGACCTGCTGGTGCCAGGTGCGCTCGCCAGCTGAGGAGGGACAGTTGGGTCCGCTGGGACCGGCCTTCCCATATGTTCTGTGATTAGGTGTGCTTAATTACAATATAAACAACAGCATTCAAGATTAGTTGTAACAGCATGCAGTAATAATCCCATTAACCCAACACACCAAGGTTCCAACAGTTGAACAGCAAGCATAACACATGCATATATTGAACGACAGTGGACATTCCAACAGCATGCAGGGATGATTGGTAGCAACAGGCCACCATGATTGTGGTGTTTGAACAGGGCACATGCATCAAAGTGAATGCAGATATTTATAGAACAATAGGACATATGTCCCAACAAATGTTTGAGATTACACATACCCATTGAGGTGTGGAATTGCATTGTTTATGCACATACAGTAGGGTGTAGAAAGAAACCTCAGTTAACATCTTATAAGTACTTTTAGTCTACACTACATTCCTAGTGACTGTAGGTGTATATCCCCTACATGTATTATTACACTTACCAACATGCTTTAGGTTATGTAATAGGTTTGGCTAGTTCATTATATACCTGTCCTATATCTGATATACTAACTGTCCAAGATGCATATGTTACTGGTACATATTTCTTGCTTTTAATTATATTTCTTTATCTACATATCTGGATGTGTTCACATGACATTTTCAGTTCAATTTGTACATAACCCTGCATGTCTTGTAGCACACTCACATTTCTGGGGAACAAATTAAAAAGCTACTCATGTGCCAGATTTACTTATGCATGCCAGCCAGTCACTGACTGTTGAGGACTGTATATATGCTTCACAGATACTAGCACTTCCATCATCATTTTTAGATGGGACTGCCCAACTGTGGGTTGCCAGCAATTATTAAAACAGTACTATTTGTATAATGCAAGGGTACAACATTTCAAAGGAAGTGACACAGACACACTCCAGGTTTTATACCTTTATTAATTACATTACACACTTTTCCACAGGCTCTCTCCTTTATTTGATATTACAGTGCATATGGAAGACATATTCAGAACATATTATACCTTTATTAAAAGGTTAGAACACTCTTTTTCAGGCTCGCTCACTTATTTTATATGACAGTTCATGCAGAGATATTATTCCAGATATATTTTACCTTTCTTAATGGGTTACTACACTCTTTTTCTGGCTCTCTGACTTTTTTATATGGCAGTACATGCAGAGGACTTATTTAGGGCATTTTATGGCTGTATTATTGGACTACGACACTTTCTTTCATGCTCTCTCCCCTATTTTATATAACAATACATGCAGAATAATCACTAACCTGCCTGGTGGTGCAGTCTTAGCAGCCTATCTGCATAGGCTTGCTGATTCACAGCACGGTCACCTGCAGCTGTGAAGTAAATGAAGGGATATTGAGATATACCTATCCATTATTCAGAATCAATTATCAATTCTTACATACTGCATTCCATGGCTACCTACTCAGTTGTGGGGCATCTTGCATCCCACGGGCCTCCTGTATCCATTGGTTCAGTGGGTCCTGCTTCCGTCCCTTCAGGTCTGCATGGTGGTGATGGATCTGCTCACCAGTCCGTGGAACACCTGTGACACTGGTGAGGTCATGAGCTAACCGGTTCCAAGCCTCTGCCTTGTACTCCATCCCTTGGAACTGGCCCTGCAGGAGTCTTGACTCATGATGGTGGACAAGGAGCCAAACCATGTATTTCGACTCCTCAATGCCTCAACGTTGCGCTCGGAAGCATGTACCCTCTCCAGCACCAGCCATTCTAACTGCAGATGTGAGCTACAATCAGTTATGGTGAGTATTCCCACCTATGGGGCTTAAATATGCCGCATTTTCCGCACTTTTTTGTGATTGGCCATTTTTGAAAATTCTCGGCTGACTGCAGACCTACTTAGTAATGGTTAATCTACCATTTCTAAGTATATGTATGTTAACAGTGGCTGTTTTTCCTAAGCTGTCATGGCTTAGTGGTTCAGTACTTTGGTTATGGTGCACAGAGTCCTGGGTTCGAACCTTGTCATTCTTTTTATTTTAATACTGTCCAGACAGGCTAGGGGGTGTGGCTGTGTTTAAGCAGCTTTGCTCTACGTTGCTTCACGTTGCCCTATGGTGCACTGCTTAGTGTGGCGCGCACGTCCGCTCAAACCGATCATGCTGGGTAAAGCGCTATTTAACTATGGGCAGCTTTATTGTGCTGGGTAAAGCACTGCCGAACTACGGGCACCTATATTGCGCTGGGTAAAGCGCTGCTTAACTGCGGGCAATTATATATCAGGATCCTTTAAAAGTATAAATTTTGTTCACTGATACATAGGCTATTTCACTGCTTTTTAGTAATATTTTAATCATATATGTCAGGTATTATTTCATATACTGATTTAAAACATAAATAGAAAAGGGAGTGGTGGGACTCGAACTGTGAATGCCTCTTCTTTGTGCGAAGGCTCTACCATTATGCTATTGCTATTTGGTATGATTTGCATAAACATTCTTTCTTATGTTCTTCCATGTCGGGATTGCTAACTGCAGCTAAGCAATGGTCACACCCGTGCACACATGCGCAAATACGGGCAGCTATTTCGGGAATAAAAAAAAATAAATTTAATGTTTTAATTTTTATAACTGTGATGGGGGTTTATAATGTCAGGGAGTGTGGTGTTGGGTGCGTGGACATTTCAGTGGACTTACTCTTCTGTGTTTACATTTTTCTTTTCGAACCCTTGCAGTGGCATGGACATTTAGACTGCTGGGCAGTCGGACATGCCCCCTGCTTTCCTACATGGTCCGTGTTAGACTTGCGGTTGAGTCAGCATGCCCTCATGAATATTCATGGCATGCTGATGTCATACCGTTCAACTGCAGCCTCCGAGTAAGACTTATTTAGTCTTACATTGAGGATTCGTGAATCCGGGGGATAAAAAGAGACATGGGTATGGAAAAGAAAAAGAGATTTGATACGGCGCAATGTTTATGCAAAGAAGAAAGTCAAATTAATTAGTGCAAAAAGCTCCAAAGATATTTGAGAGAATTTGAAGAGAAATACAAGCAAAGACACAAAGATATAGCAAATTTCACAAAAGAAAGAATAAAATCACAACGGAGTATGAAAAACAAGGAGGGGGGGTGTGAAGTAGAAATTAAACTCTAACATAAAACGCTGTTTAACTGTGGGCAATTATATATCAGGATGCTTTAAAAATATATATTTTGTTTACTGATCCATAGGCTATTTCACTGCTTTTTAGTAATATTTTAATCATATATGTCAGGTATTATTTCATATACTGATTTAAAACATAAATAGGAAGGGGAGTGGTGAGACTCGAACCATGAATGCTTCTGCTTTGTGCGAAGGCTCTACCATTATGCTATTGCCATTTGGTATGATGTGCATAAACATTCCTTTTTACACTCTTCCATGTCTGCAACTGAAACTTGGCTTAAACCCACCATAAAAAACTTATAAATTATACCTCCTGGCTATAATATAATCCATAATGACCATATCAAGAGGAAAGGTGGTGGTATGACTTTAATATGTCCCAATAGCTACCACATTTCCCCTTACAGCAAACCAAACACCAAAAATTCATTTCAGCAGAGCTTCTTATTGCTTTCCTCAAAATAAACAGTTATAAACAAATATGTATTACTGTCCTTTATATCCCTCCTGTAACAATACAGCTATATGGGAAGATATCCCACTTTGGATATCCATAACATTTCCACAAGAAATAATATTGCTAGGCAATGGGAATGTCATTTGGTTGGAGATAAACTCTAAATCTCCTACATCTAGTTTGAACTTATATGGTTTTACACAACTAGTTAATAGCCCCACACATTATAGCAAGACATCAAATTCTCTGTTGGACTGGATCCCAGTATCAGTCCCCTGCAAATATTCCACCACAGGTACAATGTCAGACTCTCTCAGTGATCATCTCCCAATCTATATGACTAAACATCTCACATATCCAGTTAAACAGCAAATTTAAAAAACAACACGTAACCTTTCCAAGTTTAACACAAAAATGTTCATTATCACACTATCATCTATTAACCTGAACTTCCTAGAAATCCTCCCATTTGTTGTTGCTGTAATCAAATTTAATACAGCTTTCTGAAATATCTTAAATAGACTTGCACCTCCTAGAAGAAAGAGACTTAAAACAAAAAATACAATTTGGCTAGAAAAAAAGAGTAGAATGCTAATGCAGGATAGAAAAAAAGCATGAAAAACGTGGCAAAAATATAAAACACCTCAGTATCTTGAAAACTTCAGAATGTTTCACAGTCAGACTGAAAAGCAAATAAATGAAGACAAAAAATATACTATAATAACTTTCAGAATAATATTAATCACAACTCTTAACAACTTTGGACATCCATTAAAGAGAAATCTTATGCCCTGGCCAAAAATTCAATCCAAACCCTTCTCCAGATAATTCACCACTCAAACTGCAGTACAGTTCAAGTCTTATTTTATAGATAGCATAGCACCTGTAACTAAGGATTCCACAGTATCTAATCCCTTCCCTTCCCAACAGCCACATATTACCACATCTACTTTCACCTCCAAATCTGTGCTCACATCCTATATAAAACTACTCTTAAATAGACTAAACACGCTCTTCCTCAGCTGATGACCTTCCAAGTGAGTACCTAAAATAGCAGCCAATAGCACTGGCTATCCAAGCTCTATCTTTATAAATAGGTCTTTGCAGGAATCCCATGTTCCCTTTCTCTAGTAAAAGTTACACATTATCCCTCTGCACAAAGTAGGAAATTCAACAGACATTTATAACTTTAGACCTATATCAATCTTATCTCCTCTCACCAAAATGCTTGAAAAATGCATTCAAAAACAATTGCTAGACAATCTCCTGCAGGAAAACTGCTATCTGCTATAAAACATAACTTCTGTCCTTCCCACAGTAGTAGCAGTGCCCTTCTAACCAATATAGATACTGTCAATAAAGCGGGAGGTAATGACAAGCTAGTCCCCTCCTTACCTTTAGGCTTGTCCAAAGCTTTCGACGAAGTTTGACACAGCAAACTTCTACTTCAAGTGTCCTTACTAGGTGTCTGTCAGCCAACCCTTCTGTGGTTCAAAAGCTAGCTGTGCAATAGGTATCAGTCAGTAAAATGGCACTCTCAGCCCACCCATCTGTGGCTCAAAAGCTACCTGTGAATTAGGTATCAGTCAGTAAATTGAGACTATCAGCCCACCCTTCTGTGGTTCAAAAGCTACCTGTGCAACAGGTATCAGTCAGTAAAATGGCACTCTCAGCCCACCCTTCTGTGGTTCAAAAGCTACCTGTGCAACAGGTATCAGTCAGTAAAATGGCACTCTCAGCCCACCCTTCTGTGGTTCAAAAGCTACCTATCCAATAGGCATCAGTCAGTAAAATGGCACTCTCAGCCCACCCTTCTGTGGTTCAAAAGCTACCTGTGCAACAGGTATCAGTCAATAAAATGGCACTCTCGGCCCACCCTTCTGTGGTTCAAAAGCTACCTATGAAACAGTTATCAGTCAGTAAAATGGCACTCTCAGCCCACCCTTCTGTGGTTCAAAAGTTACCTGTGCAACAGGTATCAGTCAGTAAAATGGCACTCTCAGCCCACCCTTTTGTGGTTTAAAAGCTACCTGTGCAACAGGTATCAGTCAGTAAAATGGCACTCTTTCCCCCTACCTCCCAGTTGCAACCAGAGTGCCACAAGACTGTATCCTTGGTCTCCTGCTCTTTAATATTTTTACCAGCACCCTCTACACTTCCACATGATAACCTACCCTAATACAATACACAGATGATTCCACTCTAATCTGTACATCTGTCAACATGGCAGACTTCCAAAAATAACTCACAACTTATGCTCACCCCAAAATAGACCAAACTACTACTTTTTTGCCCAAATTCCTCTCTCGTTCAAAAACAAAATTTAAAGTCTTCTCTCTTGATGATACAACCATTGAAGCCACTTCTCATAGCAAACTATTGCAGGTGATAGTGGATGATAATCTTACATTCAACCTGCATACACAAAATTGCATGAGAAAAACTCATCGAAAACTAGGGATGCTTTACAGAGCTAAAAAACTTCTTACTGACTCAGCTAAAACTACACTTGCCACTACATATCTCCTTTCCACTCTTTTTTATGGTAATCTCATCCTTACTAACCTCCAGGCTTCACAAAAATGAAAACTTGAAAAATGTTATAACTTCTTTTTCCGGTTAGGGGTTGCCACAGTGGATCACCTGTCCACTCATGATTGGCAGTGGAGTTTTACAGTGTCAAGTTGCTAGCCCAGTGCCCAACCTTCCACAGAAGGCACACACATGCATGCACTCACACCTAAGGCCAATTTAGAGTGTCTAATCCACCTACAGCATGTCTTTGGGAGGAAAGCAGAGCACCCAGAGGAACCCATACAGCCACAGGGAGAACGTGCAGACTCCATACAGAAGACACCCCAGCTGAGGATTGAGCTAGAGAACCTCTTGCTGTGAGGTGGCAACACTAACCGCTAAACCACCATGGGCGCCTTTGAAAAATGTTATAACAAAGTTGCTAAATTTGCAGCAGATACCACTTTCAAAACCCACTACTGTATAGCACTGAAAAGACTAAATTAGTTAGAACTGCCACATCCACTAACAGATACACATTTTCTTACCACCTATTAAATTATCCAGCAGGCATCTGCCTGCCCAGCACTAAAAGACATTCTGCCCACCTACATTCCCAGTCAGTCACTGCAATCCAGTGACCAAAAACTCCTGTCTACAAACCTAGAAAATCTGCTGGGCATTGCCTGTATTCGTACAAGGTTAATAAGACCTGGAACTCCTTTCCTGTATCCATCAGGTCTTTAACCCCCTGCTATCTTTCAAAACCACTCTGAAACACTTCCTAGCTAAAATCTGGCTGTGTTCTTGCTCAAAACCAGGATAAACTATATGCCTAAACGTGAACAAGTACCTTTTCATTCCTTATACCTCCTTACTCTCCCTTTTTCACTTATTTCCTTACTGCTATCTTAATTCTCTTCCCTGACTTTCTTTCTAAATATACTATAAGCCTGTCTTCTCTCACTTCATATTGAATTCCTTTCTGTACTAGGCTAACGTACCTTTAATTTCTCTTTGAACTGTCTAAAATTTATTTAATATTAAATGATTGACATATACCATGTATCAATTTTTAATTTTTTTTTTTATATTATATCTCATTTGTTATAATTACTTAAACTGTGTATGTTTTTTTGTTTTATTTTTGAAGATTGTATGATTATTGTTCTTAAAATATTTTGTAATAATTTGGAGTTTTTCTCCCCAGGCCTCTGCTGAAAATGGGCTTCTACCCAGTCAGACTTTCCTGGTAATCAAATGTCAATAAATAAATAAATAAATGAACAAATAAACCTTAAAGTGATACATCATTTGATAAGTGAATGGTTTAGTGGGAAACTCTAACACAGGGAATATCGCAAAATGATGGACCAGCAGATCCCCAGACAGAGGAGCAGGGTGTGGAACTGGAAGCTTATGAAAAAGATATACTGCAGGGCGATGTTCTGGATTTTTCTGCAAAATTATCATATGAATGTACAAATAAAGTTGCATAGCAAAGTGGGGAGCTAGAAACAGTGGCACCTCTGACACAGGTAATGTTGAGGCATGCTTGGCTAATGAGTTCTAAGCTAACTGCCCTTGAGAGCCATTTTAAGCCTAGCCAATTACCTCTTGTGGGTCTCAAACCCTGCACCTTGTGTTTATAAGGTAAACACCTTAATTATTAGGCCACCCTCCCAACCCATCTCATGAGAATATGTCACAGGACAATCTTTTGGATTCTTCTTTAGAAAACTTGCAGGAAAAATAAAAGAACAAAGAAGATGTTCTCTTCCCAGAAGAAAATTATCTGTTGGAAGACTTAATTTAATAGCGATCGATAGAAATATTAAGATACATGAAAAAAAGATTACAGAAAGTAAATAAGACCCAAAATGTTAAAGGATTGGTAAATCAGATGAACACATTAATCAGGATTATTAAGAAAAAATCATGTAATATAACAGAAATAAATAAGATGAATTACTGTGCATCAAAGCTAACAATGGACAAAGTGTTGCCATTAAAATGTAGAGCAACATAGGAAAGGAAGGGAATAAGCAGAATGCCAACATGGAAGCATTCAACAGAGAAAATCATAAAGCAACTAAAACAACATGTGTAAGAAGAACACGAAAAAGGGAATATATAATCAAAAGTCTTTAGAAAGATAGATGTGATAACACACAGTATCAAAACAGACGAACAATAAACTAAAAATATCAGCAGATAAACAAAGAAAATTAATAAAATATGCAATTCATTGATGACCCAAAAATAATTTATAGAAAATTGGAAAACAAAGCAAAACATAAAAATACTAAAAAATGTTCACCAAAATTACCTTCCCTGAACAGCGTCAGGATTTTTTCCCACAGAGGGCCCTGCCCCAGCCCAATGTAGAGAGATACTCCATACAGACCCCAAACTTATATTTACCAACTCCAGGGTGAAAAAGCAGTAGAGAAAACGACAAACTCCAGTATTGCCAAATGTAGTTTCAGTGAACTTACTTGGCTGTTTTTACACTCCCTGAAACTACCTTTGATGACCTGATATATTCGCAGACTCCGATATAGTGTCTAACTTCTGCCTAACGTTATTAAAATCTCCAAATATAGATTTAACTCTGAGTAAAAATTATATACATGTACATGCTAAACAAACACTGACCTGGTTAACATGAGAAAAAAAAAATACTTATCTTTAAGAGTGAACCTGCAAGCTATCCTAGGAACTACAGACTAATAACCTGCCTTCAAACATTATAGAATTTCCATGCTGGAACTGATGCAGACAGAGTTTATAACCATCTGGGAAAGCCATTAATTGTGGCAATGGAACAAAAAGGTAAGAAATTAAACTCATATGGAACAAAGGGTCGTCTATTATTAAATAAAGCCATAACAAACTGCAGAAAGAGGAAGAATCTAAGTATGGCATGGATATATTATAAAAAAGCATTAAAGACCATCTCAGATTCATGGATATTGAAATTCTTACAGATTAATAATATACACCTTGCACTAATTGATTACGTTGTAGTGACTATGAAACAGTTGCAACCCACTTTGGAGCTAATCCATGACCGAGAGCAAATTACTATCCTAGGGATTAAAATTCAAAGGGGGATATTCCAATGTGATTATTTGTCACCACTGAGGTCTTGTCCTTAACCCATTAAGCTGTTTAAGTAATAAATTAGGATGTGGTTGTAGTTTATCCCCAGAAATAAGCCTGCTTTAAAGATACCTCATTTACTTCTTGTGGATGATTTAAAATTGTAAAATTCAACATGAGATGATCTGAAAGCACAACCACAAATAATTAAACCTTTCTCAAATTACATAATAATGACATTTATTCTTGATAAATGAGCAAAAACATTTATAAAAGGAAAGTTGCAGTACCAAGAAAATATTAACCTGGGACAGGAATGTGATTTAAAGTACTTGAGCAGGAGGGCGTATATAAATACTTGGAAATAGACGAGGGCTGGATAATAAAAAATGAACAAATGGGAATAAAGCACAGTCCTCAGAAGACTAAAGCTAATAGTGAAAATAGCCATAACATATAGAAATAAAGTCAAAGCCATAAATCTTACAGCTTTGGTGTAATTAACTGTCCTCAAAAATCAATCTGTTAGACAAGAAAACAAGAAAAATGTTTCATGCGTACCAAATGATATATGAAAAAAACAGTACATACAAAATTATCTATACATCGCTCAGATGAAGGTGTGGAGCTCCTTGAATTTGACAAGAAAAATTCTATGTGAGATCTTTTCTTAGATTAGCAGAAACATTTCAGGTCAAAGTAGGAATTGGAATCAAACTATAACTAGACAAAAATCAGCAAATGAAAGGGACGAAAGCAAATGGAAAAAAGAAAGAATATAAAGAATAGAAAGTGGAAAGTCCACAAATTATTTTATTTTTTATTTTACATTTATTTACCGGGAAGGTCCGACTGGATATATGTCCATTTTCTGAAGAGGCCTGGGAAGAAAAGCTCCAAGTTGGCAGAGTACAATTACATTAGGAACAATAGAAACATTTAGAAATAAGTATAATATACATTCTTCAGTAGGGTTACAAACATAGATAAAATATTGTTGACATAATCAGATAAAGCAGCTTAAGTTTCAGACATTAATACATGCAGTTAAGGGTTTAGTCCCTTAAAGAGTTCAGACACTTTTTAAAATCTATGACTGAATTGATTAGGCAGAGTTTCCAAGATAAGCGGGTGGTAGTTAGTCAGTGTTTGAGCAGGGACATTGCCAGTGCAATTGGAAGTGTAGTTTGAGGCTTTTTTTGAACTAGGTTAAGGCGGGTTGGTGAGTAAGTCCGGCAGGTAGCAAATTCCAAGTTTTGCCTGCTGCATTGGCGAATAGAGAGTCCCCAGCCACATTTATGTTTGCACCAGCAGTTTGTCAGCAGAGCGCAGTGACCTCAGGTTGCTGTATGGTTTAATGATCTTGCTTAGTGCTGGTGTTTTTTCAAGTTGGTATAGAATTTTCTGGGTTGTATCAGAAAACACTGGGCCATTCAAGCCAGCCTAGTTGAGTTAGATTGATACAGCAGTGGGTCCTAGAGGTGATACCTGTATCAAATCTAGCAATATTGTTGTAACAGCTAGCAGGTTTGGTAAGGATGGCTTTATTCAAGTTAGTGAAAAGGGGGGAGGCATAGAGGAGGGAAGATAGTAAGTGGGATCGAGCAATAGTAGTTCTTGCAAATGGAGTGAGGAAAGGTTTGATCCTGTAGAGGGAGCCCAATTTTTTGTTGACAGATTGTATAGTTTGATTGACATGGGTGTCATATTTTAGGGTATTGTCGACTGTGATGCCTAGGAGTTTTGTGTGAGTATCTGGGGATATAATTGTGCCATCGCTGGAACTTATAGTAAAAAATGGGGAAGAGGAGTTACAAGTGGGGGAAAAGATTAGCAGCTTAGTTTTGTTGGGGTTTAACAGAAGCTGACAGTTTGAAAGCATTTTTCTACATCATTGAAAGTATTCTGGGTTAGGGTCATAAGCTCAGTTGAGGAGGAGGCAGTACAGATTAAAGCAGAGTTGTCCACGTATTGGATGCAGGTGGCCTTGGGACTGATGGTGGGTAGGTCATTGATAAAGACTGAGAAGAGTAGTGGTCCTAGTATGGATCCTTGGGGGACTCCTAGAGTAATAGCTAGATGAGTGGATAGGGTATTCTGCCATAAAACTGCTTGTTGTCTATCAGACAGGTAAGGTTGGGACCATTTAACTGAGCTACTGTTTAGTGACAGTTCCTTCAGGGTATGGGGAAGTAGATGGTGATTGACCACATCAAATGCCTTAAAGAGATCTAGGAAGAGAGTTGAGGTAAGTTTGTTATTATTTTGGTTGATCTTGATAGAGTTAGTGAAGGATAGGAGTGCTGAGGTGGTGCTGTGGTATGGCCTAAAGCTATGCTGAGAGTTGGCCAGTAGTTTATTCTGGGTGGGGTAGTGCATTAATTGGTTATAGATGCATTTTTCCATTATTTTTTCCAGTGGTGATAGTATGGCTATTGGTCTGTAGTTTGGGAGGTCTAATGAGTTCCCTCCATTATGAAAGGGAATAATGTGGGAAACCTTCCAGAGAGAGGGGATAGTGGCTTCAGACAAGGTGTGGTTAATTATAATAGAAATAGGGTAGGCAATGGCATCTGCCCCTTTCTGTAAATATTCTGGTGGGAGGAGATCAGCTGCTAGGGTAGTGGGATTTAGTTTGTTAATTAGAGATCTGATGGTAGATGTAGATACAGGCTGGAAGTTAAAAGGGAGTGGGGTAGTGGTTGAGGTGGAATTCTGAAAGGAGCTGGTGAAGGGTAGTTGGCTAGCTAGTGATTGGATGGTTTTGGTAAAGAAATTGCTAATGATATTTGCAGTTTCCTCTGGAGTTTTTAGGTTACAAGCTGATGGGGTGGGAGTGGTGGTTTGGCCGGGGTGGAACAGTTTGTTTATTCCTGCCCAAAACTTTTGAAGTTTGTTCTGATGTTTTTGCTGATTGTGTTGATAGAAGGTTTTTTTTTGTCTAACAGTGTGGCTTTCTTAGTATCATTCCTTAGTTGTCAGAACTTAATATGGTCGAGTCGGTCTTTTGAGATGCACCATTTTTTCCATGCTTTGTTTCTTGCATGATTTTGGTTTTGGTTACTTTAGAGAGCTAGGGTGCAGTCTTAGTTTTGGCTCTGAGTGTGCGGATAGGAGCGTGGGAATCTAGAATGGTAAGGAATTTAGAATTAAAATAAGCTACAGCATCATCCAGTGGAAGATCTTTTAGGATGGCCCAATTGCATGCTTTAAGTTTATTCTGAAAGTCAGTGGAGTTAAAGTTCTTATTGTTTCTGATAGATTTATATAGAACTTGGTGGTGGTTATCTACTTTATGCTTAATGATGTAAGTGAGTAGGTGGTCACTTATATCATCTGGAAGGGTACCCGTGTTGTACAGGTCTGGGTGATTGTTGATAAGAATCCAGTCCAGGATACTACCTTTGTAGTTGGATTTGGTTATTCTGGTGGGTGAAGATATGAGTTGGGTACAGCCGTGAAGGTTTACATGGGTGGTGGGAGATTCAGAGGAACAATTGTTCCAGTCAATATTAACATCTCCTAACACCATAGTTTCATGGGGGTATGTGTTGGAAAGCCATTGGAGGAAGTCTTCTAGGGTATTTGCATTGTTGCCTGGGGGATGTAAATTCAGGAGATGAATATAGATTTCATTTTGTTAAGCTGTAGTTTGCTAATGAGAACTTCTGCATTATTGAACAAGGGGGATTGTTGTGGGGCTAGTGTGACATCTAGTGTGTTTTTAAACAGGACTGCAAATCCTCCTCCTTTCCTAGTGTTATGGTCTAGTCTGAGTATGTTGTACCCTGGTGGGATAACCTCATCGTCTTTAGTTCCTGATTTTAGCCAGGTTTCTGTGAGACATAGCACATCAGGTGAATAGGCTGCTAAGAGAGCATGGAGATTATGGACCTTGTTAATACTCCTGATGTTTAGGTAACAAATCAGGAGAGAGTTAGGGGACCTTGTATTTGGCCAAATGTTAAGAGAGGTAGTGGGCTGGGAGCTTGTGGGAAGGGTGGCTCCAGGGTTAGGGTGGATGTCACCATCCCTTATCAGACTATGCTGTACAGTAATTATTAGTTTCAGGGCTTTACTAATTATTTTATGATAATATCCAGTTTTGGTGGAGATGGACCATAGTCTAGATAGTTGGTGGTTGTTAAAAGTGCAGAAGACAGGTTTGTAGTAAGCTAAGAGTTGATCTCATTTATTCAAGGTAGAAGCAGTGTAGGTTTAGGATAAGGGGCAGTAAAAGCCAAGATAGGGCTGATTTTCATAGATGGTGAGGAGATACAGTCCAAGCAATATGGCCAGGAGGAACATAACTGGTCTCATTCTGATAGTTAATGTAGCACTTGACTAAGGAATGTGGGTTGGGAATCCAGTGGGTTAGTGGCAGGAAGGGGTGGTGTATGAAAGTGTGGGTTATCTGTGATAGGTTGTGGAAAAGGGGGAGTGGTTTTATTGGGCTTAAATTTAGCACTAGTGGGGGGTGGGTTGGATTTGGGGGCAGGGTGGGGCGCGGAGCGAGCCCAAGTAAAGTGAGAGCAAGCAGGGGGGGGGGGGGCTAGTCCAAACCACAGGATTCCCAAGGTCTGTGAGTATGCAGGCTTGAAAGAATAGGATTTCACACTATGTTTTATTCAATTCTGTTTCAAATGAGCTAACACTTAGCCAGACATTTTACTAAATTATTTTTAAATATGCTAGCAGTTAACCAGATTTTTTACAGATATTCTGTCATTTAGTTAATAACAGTGAGATGAAGTTGATAGGGTTATTCAGGCTGTTAGAGCTATATTTTGCTTGTTGCCTTGCTTAGTACAGCAGTATGATTAGGGATTCAAATAATGTTAAGCTATATCTATCTATGGACCCTAGGCTAGCCTTAGACCCAGTTCAGCCAAGAAATTTATTAGCTTTACAGTTGCACTTAAGATATAGACCTTGCAGTCCTTTTCCTTAGTGAAGGACGGTGCAGGAATGGTTTTCTTTTAGTTTTCAGGTAGGTAATTTCATTCAGCACAGTTTGAGCCATTCGATGGTAAGGACAGGTGGGATGGAAAGAACTTGCAGTCCTTTTCCTTAGTGAGGGACAGTGCAGGAATGGTTTTCTTTTAGTTTTCAGGTAGGTAGTTTCATTCAGCACAGTTTGAGCCATTCGAGGTAAGGACAGGTCGGATGGAAAGACCTTGCAGTCCTTTTACTTAGCGAGGGGCAGTGCAAGAATGTTTTTTTTTTAGTTTTCAGGTAGGTAGTTTCATTCAGCTCAGTGTGGGCCATTCAAGGTAAGGACAGGTGGGATGGAAAGACCTAGTAAGGTACAGTAAGTCAGTGTATGGATTCTATAAGGATAGAAAGTAAGGCCTTCATCATCTTCATGATCACAGAAGACATACTGAAAGATAGGACTGATGGAGAACATATACAAGCATTGTTTTCTCAAATACCCCCCCAGAGCTTGTGATGTAAGCTATAACGTACTGCTGACTGGGCACAGCTCACTATACCTGAACCCAGCACAGGAAACATATGGACACATCAAACAACCCAAGGACAGACCCACCAATGGCAAACAGGATACCAGAGTCAAGAACAAACAACAAGACCTCACAGGGAGTATCAACCCACCCTCTACAGAATAAGATCAAAATATGTAACCACAGCAATACTTGATTAACAGACAATTAAGAAAAAGTATTTGACATTCGTACCACAGTGCAAGGACAAACTAATGGGGACTATCCCAGACTTGAAACTATTTTTCTGGTCGCTGAACCTTACGCTATTCTTTGCAGACAAGAAAAATAGCAATAATAATGAGGTGGAGAACCTGACCATTAAAACCTCATTCAAAGACCATTGCCGACCCCATCAGAGAGGTCACAAAATGGAAAAAAACAAACAGCTTTTGCCTACCATACTATGAAGAAAAATATAAGGATTATATCAGGAAACTGTTATGTAGATTATGTATAGAAAAGTTCTATATCCTTAAAATAGGAGGGAACAAAGGTTCTGATGTTTTTGCTGATTGTGTTGATAGAAGGTTTTTTTTTGTCTAACAGTGTGGCTTTCTTAGTGTCATTCCTTAGTTGTCAGAACTTAATATGGTCGAGTCGGTCTTTTGAGATGCACCATTTTTTCCATGCTTTGTTTCTTGCATGATTTTGGTTTTGGTTACTTTAGAGAGCTAGGGTGCAGTCTTAGTTTTGGCTCTGAGTGTGCGGATAGGAGCGTGGGAATCTAGAATGGTAAGGAATTTAGAATTAAAATAAGCTACAGCATCATCCAGTGGAAGATCTTTTAGGATGGCCCAATTGCATGCTTTGAGTTTATTCTGAAAGTCAGTGGAGTTAAAGTTCTTATTGTTTCTGATAGATTTATATAGAACTTGGTGGTGGTTATCTACTTTATGCTTAATGATGTAAGTGAGTAGTTGGTCACTTATATCATCTGGAAGGGTACCCGTGTTGTGCAGGTCTGGGTGATTGTTGATAAGAATCCAGTCCAGGATACTACCTTTGTAGTTGGATTTGGTTATTCTGGTGGGTGAGGATATGAGTTGGGTATAGCCGTGAAGGTTTATGTGGGTGGTGGGAGATTCAGAGGAACAATTGTTCCAGTCAATATTAACATCTCCTAACACCATAGTTTCATGGGGGTATGTGTTGGAAAGCCATTGGAGGAAGTCTTCTAGGGTATTTGCATTGTTGCCTGGGGGATGTAAATTCAGGAGATGAATATAGATTTCATTTTGTTAAGCTGTAGTTTGCTAATGAGGACTTCTGCATTATTGAACAAGGGGGATTGTTGTGGGGCTAGTGTGACATCTAGTGTGTTTTTAAACAGGACTGCAAATCCTCCTCCTTTCCTAGTGTTATGGTCTAGTCTGAGTATGTTGTACCCTAGTGGGATAACCTCATCGTCTTTAGTTCCTGATTTTAGCCAGGTTTCTGTGAGACATAGCACATCAGGTGAATAGGCTGCTAAGAGAGCATGGAGATTATGGACGTTGTTAATACTCCTGATGTTTAGGTGACAAATCAGGAGAGAGTTAGGGGACCTTGTATTTGGACAAATGTTAAGAGAGGTAATGGGCTGGGAGCTTGTGGGAAGGGTGGCTCCAGGGTTAGGGTGTATGTCACCATCCCTTATCAGACTATGCTGTACAGTAATTATTAGTTTCAGGGCTTTACTAATTATTTTATGATAATATCCAGTTTTGGTGGAGATGGACCATGGTCTAGATAGTCGGTGGTTGTTAAAAGTGCAGAAGACAGGTTTGTAGTAATTTAAGAGTTGATCTCATTTATTCAAGGTAGAAGCAGTGTAGGTTTGGGATAAGGAGTGGTAAAAGTCAAGATAGGGCTGATTTTCATAGATGGTGAGGAGATACAGTCCAAGCAATATTGCCAGAAGGAACATAACTGGTCTCATTCTGATAGTTAATATAGCACTTGACTAAGGAATGTGGGTTGGGAATCCAGTGGGTTAGTGACAGGAAGGGGTGGTGTATGAAAGTGTGGGTTATCTGTGATAGGTTGCGGAAAAGGGGGAGTGGTTTTATTGGGCTTAAATTTAGCACTAGTGGGGGGTGGGTTGGATTTGGGGGCAGGGTGGGGCGCGGAGCGAGCCCAAGTGAAGTGAGAGCAAGCAGGGGGGGGGCTAGTCCAAACCACAGGATTCCCAAGGTCTGTGAGTATGCAGGCTTGAAAGAATAGGATTTGATACTATGTTTTACTCAATTCTGTTTCAAATGAGCTAACAGTTAGCCAGACATTTTACTAAATTATTTTTAAATATGCTAGCAGTTAACCAGATTTTTTACAGATATTCTGTCATTTAGTTAATAACAGTGAGATGAAGTTGGTAAGGTTATTCAGGCTGTTAGAGCTATATTTTGCTTATTGTCTTGCTTAGTACAGCAGTATGATTAGGGATTCAAATAATGTTAAGCTATATCTATCTATGGACCCTAGGCTAGCCTTAGACCCAGTTCAGCCAAGAAATTTATTAGCTTTACAGTTGCACTTAAGATATAGAACTTGCAGTCCTTTTCCTTAGTGAAGGACAGTGCAGGAATGGTTTTCTTTTAGTTTTCAGGTAGGTAGTTTCATTCAGCACAGTTTGAGCCATTCAAGGTAAGGACAGGTCGGATGAAAAGACCTTGCAGTCCTTTTACTTAGCGAGGGGCAGTGCAAGAATGGTTTTCTTTTAGTTTTCAGGTAGGTAGTTTCATTCAGCACAGTTTGAGCCATTCAAGGTAAGGACAGGTGGGATGGAAAGGCCTAGTAAGGTACAGTAAGCCAGTGTATGCATTCTATAAGGATAGAAAGTAAGGCCTTCATCATCATCATGATCACAGAAGACATACTGACAGATAGGACGGATGGAGAATATATACAAGCATTGTTTTTTCAAATACCCCCAGAGCTTGTGATGTAAGCTATAATGTACTGCTGACTGGGCACAGTTCACTATACTTGAACCCAGCACAGGAAACATATGGACACATCAAACAACCCAAGGACAGACCCACCAATGACAATTTGGATACCAGAGTCAAGAACAAACAACAAGACCTCACAGGGAGTATCAATCCACCCTCTACAGAATAAGATCAAAATATGTAACTACAGCAATACTCGATTAACAGACAATTAAGAAAAAGTATTTGACATTTGTACCACAGTGCAAGGACAAACTAATGGGGACTATCCCAGACTTGAAACTATTTTTCTGGCAGCTGAACCTTAAGCTATTCTTTGCAGACAAGAAAAATAGCAATAATAATGAGGTGGAGAACCTGACCATTAAAACCTCATTCAAAGACCATTGCCGACCCCATCAGAGAGGTCACAAAATGGAAAAAAACAAACAGCTTTTGCCTAACATACTATGAAGAAAAATGTAAGGATTATATCAGGAAACTGTTATGTAGATTATGTATAGAAAAGTTTTACATCCTTAAAATAGGAGGGAACAAAGGTTCTAACAGCACTAATCACTGGCAACAAAACAAGGCTAAGGAAAGAAAGAAAGCAAAGGATGCGGTACCTCAGCTATGGATACTGAAACCTGTCTTCCAAAGATTAAGAATATGCAAAGAAATCCCCAACTTCTATGAAGCAGTGAACATTGATACAGCTTCTGTACGCACACACACACACACACACACACACACACGCACACACACACACACACACACACACACACACACACACACACACACACACACACGCACACACCCACACATACAGAAATACATCAGCATCGACCCCCTTTTTCCTATTTTGTGCATGAGTGTGCACGTGCATGCGCAAGCGTGCGTGCGCCCATGTGTGTGTGTGTTTGTGTGTGTGTGTGTGTGTGTGTGTGTGTGTGTGTGTGTGTGTGTGTGTGTGTGTGTGCGTGTGTGTGTGTGTGTGTGTGTGTGTGTGTGTGTGTGTGTGTGTGTGTGTGTGTGTGTGTATATATACATAGATTTATACATATATATATATATATATATATATATATATATATATATTTATATATGCATCCCGGAACCTTTGTCGAACTGTACTTTGGTTGACATCTGTTTAGTCTACACAATTTGGTTGACTAAATAGATGGACAACAAGCATGAAGGATCGACAATCCCCAGGTAGTGGAATATTCCCTTTCCCAAAGGATTGTGTAATCTCAGAGTTAGAATATATAATTAGCAGGAGATGTGGGGGAACAGGAGAGCTTGCACCCTTGCCCAAAAATAATGTTTTCTTTCTATTTTTTTTTTTTTTTGTTTAAAGTTGTGCATGCACCGAAATTAACTCTCGACACATGCATAGTAGCATGTTGACTTCCATAATGTTGATCAATTTTTTTTTAAATTAGGTACATCAACATAAGTGCTATTCCAACAATTTAAATAATTCCATGTATCAAAAAAAAAAAAAAAAAAAAAAAAATATATATATATATATATATATATATATATATGGATACCATACATTACAACAAATGTTCATTAGAACGAAAGTGAAACGCAGCACCTCATTTGTACGAAATGACACTCTACCGAAAATACATTACTACGAATAACACTGCAACGAAAATCACCCAATAGTGAAACCGTTACTATGTGAACCATAATTAAACTACAACCGTGTAAGTGACATATTATTCAATAAAATATAAAGTGTGAAGTAAGGCTGAACATGAAATGTTTCTGTGAAACGTGAGGGACAGTTCAGTGCGCTACATTTTTAATAAATGGGAAATAGCTCTAACAAACTCTGCATTAGTATAATCAGCCTTATGTAAAAAGATGTGTTTAAATTGCGATTTCCGTCTTAACAAGGCTCTTCTCTTTGGTGAAGGAGCACAGCCAGCAGACAGACAGAAACATAGTTCATCTATTCTGTTTTGTTCCCTTACTACTGTATGCATAACATGAGTAATATCGGACATATTTGTCCCAAATAGGCACTTAAACCGGCAATGCCATGCCTCAACGCTGTTTTGTGTTCTAGGCAAACATAGCTCATTGAGTATAGCTACGTTCCAAAACTTTATTGGAAACAGAGGTGGAAACCTAAATTGTGTAACATGACTGGTACTAAATTTCCTTGGTTTACCAAGCACATACCACTCGGTAAAATAGCGCAGTAGTTGTTCACCTTCAACTGGAAAACCTTTCTTTAACTCGTGAAATGTTGGTAAAACGTCGTCTTCATGAATGAAAGCTAAAGCTGCCAATCCCTTCACAGCTAATTGAAACATAGTAGAGGAATTGTACAGACTGCCCAATCCTAGGCTCTGAATATTTCTCCATAGGTTATGTCCAATGTGTAAAATGCATCCTTTAGCTGTCACGTCTTGCGTATTAACCTTAATACTTTTTAGCGCTGCGATTTCAAAGTCGCACAGTATGTTGGTTACTTGATACTCCAGCTGTTCTGTTGATAGGAAATATAATAAACCACTCCAGAGATAATTGTACGATTTCAATGACTTCTTTGCCATTAGGTAAAATACCAACAGAACGCGTTTAGTGTATGATCCACACTATAAATGCGTTGATTGTATACAACTGTCTGCAATTTTTATTATTTACAAAGTAGGTACCATCCATTAGCCAAATAGTGGCTTGGAATAAATCAACAAGGTTTTGTTTAGTACTGAATATTACTACAATGTTCTCTTGATTAGAGTCGCATAATGTTTTTTGTAGAAATATACCACTTTTGAGTGGAAAATCATGCAAGCTGACATCCAACAACGAGAGAGCTCACTTTACTTGGTTGCCTCTAAGTTTTGCACAGGTTTTTCTTACTTGCTGTTGCATTGCCGTCCTAGTAGGCAAATTTAAGTGATGTGGATGCTAATGCATCATCCACTATTCGGCAGGTAGAATCATTTGAAACTGATGTACATTGCTTAAGGTTATAACACACAGTGTACTTCTCAATTTCAAAGGGATCTCCGGAATGATTATGTTGTGCAGTCTTTATCAACTCTTCTCCACAGGTACTACTGCTTGTCATTGCTCTACCCTTACATTGTTCAGTTATTTTGTGCTTGCAGCACCAGTACTTTCTGGTTTTGCTGCACCTTTCTTGGTAATAGATATATCCTTCAGTTAAAAGCAAGTCATTTCCTTTTCTTGATTTAATAGTTTGGTATGTTTTTCCTATCAGTCCTGGGCTGCACGTTACCGTGTTCGCCATGTTTTTTGTTCACCGGTGAATGATGAATGCAAAAAGTGGACGATATTTAACATATGATGTTGTTTACCATTCATTTAATTGTTAATCAGTTAAATGAATACATATATTAGACATTCGATGTAATGTAATTTGTAGGAATGTATGTTCAGTAGAGGTGCTGTATTTTATTTTCATTCTAATGATCATTTGTTGTAATGTATGGTATCCATATATATATATATCTATATATATATATATATATATATATACATATACACATGTATATATATGTGTTTGTGTGTGTGTGTGTGTGTGTGTGTGTGTGTGTGTGTGTGTGTGTGTGTGTGTGTGTGTGTGTGTGTGTGTGTGTGTGTGTGTGTCTGCAAAACCATGCCAGCAGTGAGTGTTACTGGTACATATACAGAAATAAATACACATGTACATCTATATATGTTTTTGTAACATAACTATATTTACATAAATACACATATGTATACGAATATATAATACATATATTCATTAGCTGTTTAGGAAATAAAAAATAGTACTTATTATACGTCGTCTAATAAACCCTCCTTTCCCAGATTTAGATAGAGTATCCCCTCTATCACTATAAAACTGAACTTAAGATTACTCACGGCTTGTTAATCCTTCCAGGATTTAGTTATCTTTTAGTCAGTTATTATTGTTATCTAGTTACTGCTTAGATAATTTGTAGCTCTGTGTTTTACGTTTTATTTCTCAATGTTTGTAATTAGAGCTTCTACTCAGTTGTACTTAATTTGCTCTTGTATTTCTCCATGTCATGATTACCTCTACTGTATACATACCTTGATTGTTATTGTTTACCATCTACCATGTTATTCTGTGGAGCTTTTCTTCCAGGGCCTCCACTGAAAAAGGACCTGTGTCCAGTCGGAATTTCCAGGTAAACAAATTCAAATAAATAAATACAAAACATTGGTATTCTTTTTGAGGCCTCTAAAACTTAGCCAGGTAAACAAATTCAAATAAATAAATATAAAACATTGGTATTCTTTTTGAGGCCTCTAAAACTTAGCCAGTCAGCTGGTCCCTCCCTGCTCTGCAGGCTGTTGTAGCTGTGCCATCATGTTGCCATGATTAAGGCTTCCATATCAGAGATGAAAGGTGATTCCCCCAACTCTTGCTATTTGTCTATTTTCCTCCAGTTGGAGCCAGCAGTGATCTGTTCCAATTTCTGCAGGTATGACTCATGCAGCAGGTAGAGGAGGATTAGGAGAATTTTGGTTTCCCTATATGACCAGCTTGGGGTTCAACTCTGAGCTTTAACAGAAGTCCCAGAACAAAATTAAAATATTTGGGCCTGATGCAAGGAATAAAATGGTGTGAACCATACCCCCTGAGGTGTGACATCACTTTTTCCAGTCTATGCAGCCGTATAGTGGCAATAGATATAGACGTGATAGCAGTGTAAAGGTTTTGTGCAAGGACTGAAACACTCCCATGCTGTTCCATGAGTTTTTATAGTTCCATTATCTGATTGGGTAGATGAATAAAAAACACCTAGCAGTGTCATAACAGGACACATATTGCCAAAGGTTTCTTTTACTGGAAGGGAGGGTTTGCTTACATGCCTGTATATCTATCTATATATACATATACAGACACACACACACACACACACACACACACACACACACACACACACACACAATGCACATATATATATATATATATATATATATATATATATATACACACAGACACACACACTAACACACACACACACACACACATGGGTCACCTTCATTTTGTCAACAGTTCATTTCACTGACAACCAAGTCAGCAGGTCCAATTCACTGACACTTAATTTCACTGACACTCATTTCATCAAAAATGATATATGGCTTATTCCCCACTGTAGAGTGACCCTGGAGTTAGAATATATAGTAAGGGGGGGTAAGGGCCCACATATCATGAACATTTTAAAGTATACAGATGCATTCTTACAAGTACAATGAATAGCTATGACCAACAAAGCATTATAGAATCCCAGATTGTGGGGGGCTTTGACCCCCCACACCCCCCATTGTGGGGGCTGTGCCCTCCTACTATATATTCTAACTCCAGAGTCGCTTTAGAGTGGGGAATAGGCCATATATCATTTTCGATGAAATGAGTGCCGGTGAAATGAAGTGTCAGTGAATTGGGCCTGCTGAGTTGAGTGTCGGTGAAATGAACTGTCGACGAAATGAAGGTGATCCACATATATATATATATATATATGGATTCCTATTACAAGAATGATAGTTCACTACTTCGAACTTGTAATAGGAAGCCTCACTTCTGCGAAAATTCACTTTAACAAAAGTGAACTTTTGCGTAAGTGCACTTCACCAAAAACACCGCAGCACAGTGGAGGACATAAAAAACAAGCTATGTCCTCCACTATGGTGCGATAGTCACGGACCTTAGGGTTAGGGCATGGGTTAGGGTAAGGGGATAGTTAGTAAAGCTATCCCCTTACCCTAACCCATGCCCTAACCCTAAGATTCGTGACTATCGCACCATAGTGTAGGACATTGCTATGTCCTTCACTGCACTGCAGTCGTCAAGGAACTTAGGGTTAGGGCACGGGTCATGGTAAGGTCCATGAGTACTGCACGGAAGTTCAGTGCAACACCTGTTCATTGTACTGAACTTCACTTAAGTGCACTTTCGCTGCAGTGAGCATTCCATGCACTATTTCGAATTAGTGAAAATTCGATCTAGTGTATGGAACCCATATATATATATATATATATATATATATATATATATATATATATATATATATATATATATATATATATATATATATATATATATATATATATATATATATATATATATATATATATATATATATATATATATATATATATGTATATATATATATATATATATATATATATTCACTTCAGAAGACTGAAAGCCCAAAATCTTGATTTTCAAAAGAATGAAACCAAAATCCTGAAAGTTCAAAAGACTGAAAACTCAAAATATTGAATCTCAGAATACTGAAAACACACAGGATACCAACGCTTACTATATTCCAGCACAACTACATACAAAAACAAATAAAAAACAACCCATTTACCACTTCTCCAAGTATAAGCAGGGGGACAAGCCCCCCCTACACTCTCACCCCCTGCTACTTAAGTTTATCAATTCCAAAATCACACTCCACAGAACAAAATGGCAAACATACCATTACATGTTTCATGACTGCCTGTTGTAACCTTAGTCATGTCCCCTTCTAACTTCCTATACTACAACATAATTAATGTTAGTGTAGTGAAGTGCGATCTTGGAGTTGATACATTATCTGCTCTGCCACATCTACCCCTATACTCCTAAACTTACACAAGAAGCTTTTTCAATCACTGAGCAATGGATGAAAACAAGCCACCTAGCACTCAATGCTTCCAAAACTAAATTAATGGTATTTACCCCCTCTAAAGTTACTCATTTCAATATAAACACATTCTCGATTACTAGTCAAAATAACTCACTTCTGGAACTGGTGTCAGAAGCCAAGTTACTTGTGGTCCAAATTGACAGCCAGCTTAATTTCAACTCCCATCTACAATTAAATATAAAAAAAAAACATCAAAAACTAGGTATGCTCTACCGACAAAATCAGTACCTTACAACCACCTCTAAAATCCCTCTCTCTACTTCCTTTCTTATCCCCTCCCTTCTCTATGGAGCTCCACTCCTAACTAATCTTCAGTCCTCTTTAAAAAAACAACTTTCCTCTTGCTACAACAAAATCGCCAAGTTCGCTAACAGCCATAGGTCCTCCACCCACCACTGTTCCTCTCTCCAAAAACTTAAATGGCTAGAACTACCCAATCATCTCAGCTATACTCAGCTAACTCTTGCCCACAAGCTCATTTTCAACCCCTCTCTCTGTCCCTCTCTGTCTTCTGCCTTTAAGATGCACCTACCTGATAGAGTTTTAAGGTCAAACAATCAAAATCTATTAGAAGTGCACAAACCAACTCGTCCCCCCAGGCAAAAACCTACTATCCTACAACCTAGCTCATCTTTGGAACTCACTACCACCATCCATTCGCACCACCTCTAACCATTATATGTTCAAAAAATCTCTCCACGTACATCTAGTGTCCCAGTGGGAATGCTCTTGCTCCCACCCCTCATAACTAATAACGGCAATTTTTTTCTTCCTTTCTCTCTCATGTTTACTCCAGCAATTATTCCTTATTAATTCCCATAACTCACATTATTATTCCCATGGTATCTGCAAAGAATGTATTTGACTGCACCTTTTAAGCTTATGCTTCTTACGTAATAACTACTCTGTATCACTTTGCAATATTACTTTTCATAGCCTATAACACGTCCAAGTTTCATCACTAGTCTGTATTGTTTTAAATGTTTCCTGAACTTTTGAAATTAATTGCTTGTATCTTTTACATTTGTATAATTATCATTAGTAATCTACTGTATGTACCTAGTTTGTTTGTTTTTGGAGCTTTTCTCCCCAGGACTCCATTGAAAACGGGTTCATTTTGGCCCAATGGACTATCCTGGTAAACCAACTGCAAATAAAATAAATAAATAAAATAAAATAAAGTAGCAGGGGGTGTGGGGACAGTGCAACTCCCCACATGGGGGATGCATGTGGGCTTGCCCCCCTGCTTATACTTGGAGAAAAGTAATATGGTTTGTCTTTTATTTGTTTCTTTATCTACTTCTGCTGGAATATAGTAAGTGTTGATATCCTGTGTGTTTTCAGTATTCTGAGATTCAGTATTTTGAGTTTCAGTCTTTTGAAATTCAAGATTTTGGTCTTTCAGTCTTCTGACATGAATCTATATATATATATATATATATATATATATATATATATATATATATATATTCATATCAAAGAGCTGGCGCTCAGAATATCGAAATGAAAAGATCGACAACGAGAAGACCGACAACTGAAACCACCGACAGTTCACAAGCACAACACCTCATACACTCCACACCACAACAACAACAATTAACAAACTAAACAAATCCGCACACCAAACACCACACACACAACACAAGCAACCAAAACCCTAACAAACCAGCAGTAAACCATACATACCTATCGACAACCTAACCCAAACCCTAACCCTAAGGTCCGTCACTATCACACTCACCCACGGCGCCCTAACCCTAACTCACTTAACCCCCTAACCCAAAAGATATCTCTACTACACACTTACCTGACCCGAGCCCTAACCCTAACTCACTTAAGCCACCCCATCCCCACAGACTATCACAATCGCACACTTACCTTACTCGCACCCTGACGTCCGTCACTACCGCATACATACACATCCTTTCCCCATTCCGCTTACCTCCGCGTCGTTATTGTTCCGTCAGTCTTCTCATTGTCAATCTTTTCATTTCGATATTCTGAGCGTCGGTGAAACAAGCATTCGTTCTTTTGATATGAACCCATATATATATATATATATATATATATATATATATATATATATATATATACACACACATATACAGGTTTACCTTCATATTGTCGAAAATGACAATATCGATCGTGCCTTTGGAGGAACCAAATGCACGAATTTTGAACTTCGACATTTTCAGAAGTTTGAAAAATCAGCAAATCAAACAGCTGATTCACTGATTTTTGAACTAAAATGTCAAAGACACTTGGTAATGCAGGGGGGGGGGGGGGGGCAAGCTGTAAATTTCACCAGTTGACCTCAGTCCACCACTTTTAACTGTGTCAAGCTACACCCACCTTTGACAGTATGTGAAAAGCAAGAACTAACCAAGAGGAATTAATAAGACAAGGTAGATCCATGAATTAATAGTGAAGCACTGTGGGGGTTATAATTTAGTGACAGTGATCAGAATCTTCATTTTCTGTTATTTTATATATATGTGTGTGTGTGTGTGTGTGTGTGTGTGTGTGTGTGTGTGTGTGTGTGTGTGTGTGTGTGTGTGCGTGTGTGTGTATGTGTGTGTGTGTGTGTGTGTGTGTGTGTGTGTGCAGTACTCTTTTGATATATTAACAATCCCATGAGTGTTTTCTAAGGGATGGTTTTATATTGTGCTTATCAGTGTAGTGCTATATTATGATAACTTGCTCTGTGCAGCTCTCTATATGCACTCTGAATTTCTATGTTTCTCTATCATTATACTTACTGCTAACCTTCTTTCAGCTTACATTCATAAACTTTTTTACCATCTCTCTATTCTTAAACTTTCCCCATACTCTCTTGTTCTGATTCATTGCAGTCCTTCCTCTGTCTTAAGTATTAACTTTATTGCTTCAATATAATATGACATTTTCTTAGAGTTTTTCTCTTTTCTTTCCTTTCAGAGCCTGCAGTCACTACATACAATCCCAGTGCTGCATGATATCTACCATAAGGGCCAACTTCCAAATGTTTTCATAGAGAACTTTGTCTTTGTATAATGTAAGCAAATTTAACTTGAAGATCCATGCTGTGTATTAACTTCAACTAGTCAAATACCTATTTGCACTGGAAAATGTCTTTAACATCACCTCCCCTCCAAAATAGCAGTCCTTGCAGTCTAAGGACCACTTACTAAGTAGACCACTGTCCTTTCTCTTGACAAATAGTTTGCACTGTATATGCCACTTGCATATGTCGTCCTGGATGACAAGTTATTGCTTTCAGGAAATGAAAGAAAACATGTTCTACTTTGTACCTCTCTACAAATTTATTTTTATTGGCTATAAATTGATTATTATCTGTTATAATTTGACCTGAGGGTAAAACTTGCTTTGTTCCCCTCCTGTACATCACCACCTCACCCACCACTCTTATTCTACTATTATGCTTCCTACATATACATTTCGTTTGTGACTTCTATTCCCTAACCCTCCCTAACAACCTTACTACTATCATACACACTCTTCTGTTTCTTTTTACCAAATTTCCAGATTCCATTTAATGTTTTAATAACATTCCAAACTTCCCTTCTCTTTCCCATACTGCTTTGCATTATATTCATTCACAGCCACACCCCCTCCCTAAGAGCACCTAGATTATATCTCCTACCTTTCCAAAATAAACCCTTACTTCTTCCTGTTTTAACTACATTCTCATACTCTTTCCTTTTAAACCCCTCTTATTCCAGAGAAGATACTAGAACACCCTAAGTCTCTTCTGTAATAGAAAATATTTCTTTCCCATTTACCCTCTATCAGCTTTTAGACTTCACCACCGCTAAATATCTTTTTGCCCTGCAACTTATTTTTCCTTCTTGATCCATACTTTCCCATTACCTGTCAATTCTAACATACAGATCCATACATCCACAACATTATTTCCAATTTTTTGCACATGGGTTCGGGATGTCTCTTCACCAGTGACAATCATCTAGAGCCAAAGTTTACACTGCCAGGTGGCTATCCCTGCCACAGTAGTTTTTCCACACCAAATACTTGCATGCACTTTAACACTTATGATGAATTTAGACTATCCAATTCATCTACTGCTGTCTTTGGAATGTAGGAGGAAACCAGAACACCTGGAAGAAACTCACCCAAGCACAGGGAGGCCATGAAAACTCTACACAGAAACCAAGAATCCCTTTACTTAATCAATCTATTCCTCAGCTTATCCTCCATTCTTCTCTCTGCTACGAGGTCATCTCTCATCCTACCATCAATCTATAATAGCTCTCAACATCTCTCCAGCTCTTGTAGAACAATCAGCCAACAAATATGAACAAACCCGAATCCGGCACAATCTCTCCATCTCTCCAGCTCTGTCACACTCACCTATTCATACTTCCACCTTACATTCTCCACATATCACACCAAACCTATTTAATGATGCCTCTCATTTTTATCCCAAATATAGACTGATTAACTTCACTGCATCTCAAACCAAAGCAAACTTAAGTGGTAAAATACTCTCCACAAAACAAATCACAATAATTCTCCAAAATATTAAAATCCTTCTAGGAGAAGATATTCACCTTAATCCTGGCCCCACCTATCATGATTAACATCAAGACAAATCTCTTCTACACACTGCTCTAACCCTACAATGGTTAACCCCCAACCCCAGTAATCTAACTTTCTCTGCCACAAATGTTAGAAGCATAAGAAATAAAATTGCTGAACTACATGCTTGGATTATATTACATAAACCCGATATTCTCGCTGTAACTGAAACATGTCTTAAACTCAGTATAAATGGGTCCAAAATTACACCTCCCAGCTATAATATCATCTGTGATGACAGTATAAACAGGAAAGGCAGTGGTACTGCTTTAATATTTCAAAACTACCACATTTTCCATAAAAAAAAAAAAAAAATTCCAATTCAGAGAGCTTCTTACTACATTCCTGAACTTAATTGTAAACAAATATGTATTAGTGTTCTTTTCATCCCTCCTGACGGCAATGTAGCTCTACTGGAAGATATCCTACACTGGAAATCCTTAACAATTCCACAAGAAGAAATACTGCTAGGTGATGTGATGTGAATGTCAACTGGTTGGACATAAACTCTAATACCCCTACATCTAGTGTGAACTTATTTGGTTTCACACAGCTAATTAATATCCAACACAATATAACAAGACATCAAATTCAGTATTGGACAGGATCCCAGTTTCAGACGTTAGCAAATACACCACCTCTGGTACAAGGTCTGAATGCCTCAGTGATCATCACCAAGTGTATACAACCAGACATTTTCCATGTCCACTTAAGCAACATGTTTATAAAATCGCCTGCAACCTTTCCACTTTTAACCCAGAAATGTTCATTACTACCCTATCATCTATTAACTGGAACTTCCTAAAAATTGTCCCCTTAGATGATGCTGTAAATGAATTCAGTACAACTTTCCTGCATATCCTGAACATCAATGCACCTCCTAGATGGAAGAGACTAAAACAAAGAATGCAACTTGGCTATCCAAAAAGAGTACAATGCCAATGCAGGACAGAGAAAAAACATGGAAAGGATGGCAAAAATATCAAACACCACAATATCTTGAAAACTTCAGAATGTTTCAAAATCATACTAAAAAGCAAATTAATGAAGATGAAAAAACTATACGATAATAACTTTCAGAATAATACTGAACAGAACCCTAAATATTTCTGGACAGCATTAAAGAAATTTTGCATTCCGGCCATAAATTCAACCTTAAACCTGCTCCCAATATCTCATCACTAAAAACTGCAATACAATTCAACACTTATTTCATAGATAGTATCGCATCTTCAAAAAAGGATTCTGTACCATCTAATCCTAAACCTGCCCATTAGCCACATATCACCACATCCACTTTCACCTTCAAACTTGTTCCCACATCCTATATAAAACTACTCTTAAAAAACTCAAACCATACTCTACTTCAGCTGATAACCTTCTAAGTGAGTAACTTAAAATAGCAGATGATAGTATTGCCTACTCTGCCTCAGTCATTATAAACAGGTCAGTCCAGGAATCCCATGTTCCCTCTCTCTCTGTAAAAGGTCACTCATTATCCCTTTGCACCAAGGATGAAATTCAACAGACATTACTAACTTAAGACCTAATTAATCCCCCACTTCAAAATACTTGAAAATGTAATCAAAAATAATTGCTAACCTGTCTCCTGCAGGAAGAACTCTTATCCCCACATAGCATGGCTTCTGTCCTTCCCATAGTGCTAACACTTTACTTCTAACCTATATAGATATTGTCAATAAAGTTAGAGGTAACAGCAAACTAGTCTCCTCCTTATTTCTTGACATGTCTAAAGCCGTTGATACAGTTGTCACAGCAAATTTCTACTTCGAATGTCCTCATTAAGTATCTCTCAGCCCACCGTTCTATGATTCAAAAACTACCTGTCCAATAGGTATCAGTCAGTATAGTGGCAATCCACCCTCTCTCCATACCTCCCAGTCACCACTGATGTACCACAAGGCTATACCCTTGGTCACCTCCTCTTTAACATTCTCACCAACACCCTTGAAACCTCACAATAGGCCTCCCTAATGCAGTACGCAGTTGACTCCAGACGTGCTTGCAAATCTGACAACATGGTACATCTTCAAAATGTTACTTAGCAAGGTTTAAGAGCAACTGAAACATGTCTTTGTTATTCATAACTCATGCTCAGTCCTAAAAAAACAGACTACTACTTTTTTCCCCAAATCTGGCTTCAATTAAAAAAAACAAAACAGAATTTAAATTCCTCTTTCTTGCTAATGCAACCACTGAAGTTGCTTCTCATAGCAAATTATATGGGATGATAGTGGATGATAAACGTAAATTTGATCTGTATATACAAAATTGCATAAGAAAATCTCATCAGAAACTAGGGATGTTTTATAGAGCCATAAATGTCCTCACTACGCATCTAAAGCTACATTTGCCACTACTTATCAGCTCCTCAAACTTCTTTATGGTGCTCCCATTCTTACTAACCTTTTGGCATCACAAAATCAAAATGTGAACAATACTTTAAGAAAGCTGCTAAATTTGTAGTCAATACCACCTTTCAGAACCTATCACTCTATAGCACTTAAAAGCCTGTTTTGGTTAGAACTACCCCACCAACTAACATATACACAGCTTGTTACCATCTATAAAATTATCCAGAATCCATCTGCCTGTCCAGGACTAAATAACACAATACACAGCTATGTTCCCAGTCTGTCATTATGATCCAGTGACCAGAAATGCCTGTCTGTCCACAAGCCTATCATATCTGCTGGGCCTTGTCTGTACTCATACCATGTTGCCTAGGCCTGCAACTCCTTAACTCTATCCATCAGGTCAGTACCTCCCTCCCATCCTTCAAAATCATTCTCAAAGACTTCCTAGCCAAAAGCTGGCTCTGTTTTTGTTCAATACCAGCACAAATTATATCCCTGAATGTGAACAAATATCTCTTTATATCTTACATCTCCTTTATCTCCCTTCTTCACTCACTTTCTTACTTCTGTCAATTTCTCTCCCCTGGCTTTCTCTCTAAATGTACCGTAAGTCTGCATTTATCTTACTTTGTATTACAATCCCTGTTTGTATTATACCAACTTACCTTTAATTTCTCTATAAATTGGCTAAGATTTCTCTAGTTGTTAAATCGTTATCATACAGCGTGTATTCATTCTTAACCATTATGTTCGTATTATGTCTAATTTGGTATAATTATTTAAACTGTAGTTGTTTTTTGTATTATTTTTAAAGACTGTAAAATTAGTGTTCTTAAAATGTTTTGTAATACTTTGGAACTTTTCTTCCCATGCCTCCAGTAAAAACAGGCTCTTACCTAGTCATACTTTATTGGTAATAATATGTCAATAAATAAATATAAAATATTTTACTGATAAGACATGTCAGTTAATATTATATTACAGGCTCATGAATGAGAGGATTGGGAATGTGTACTGTGCCATTTTCCTGCTGTATGAGTGGGTCAAGGGGATTTCTGGTCACAGTTTTCACTGTCAATGGGTTGAAGAAAGGAGACAAACAACAAACAGGTGATCTGATAAACACTAACTTAAACAATATTACACCTTAATAGGAATCACTTATAACTATATGTTTAACAATTGTGGTACAGGTTGACATGACACATCACGTAAAATAAATATTGCAGTAACTACATTTCTCCAAGAGTTTCTTTTATGAAAAGAAATGTGAGAGACAGGAAAGTGGTAAAATTGAGAGCAAGCAGGGGGAAAAACAAAGTGAACAGAAGGCAGGAATGTGCAGAAAGGGTGAAGGTAAGAAACATAGCTATCCATTTCTTCAACAGTAACAAATGAGCACATGGACAATTTCTTAGCTGAATTTGGACTGTCGCCTCCACAGAGAGGGATGACAACAACATCACTGAGTTGTGAGGCCAATTGGAACAAATTAAGTGTGTGAAGTGGACACGTGCAAAATGGAGAGCTATGCATGTGATGATTTTTTTTTTTTTTTTTTGTCGGGGCAGGTGCCCCCTTTTTTATTAAGGAGAGAGTGGAATGTTGGAGAAGGGGCATAGACAAGTCTGGGACAGGTAAGTTGGGAAGGTGAGGAAGCATTTGCTGACAGACAAAAGATACAAGACAAGAGACAGGGTTGGTGAAGGGCACAAGAGTACTAACCTATGAACCTATGAACCTATGAACCTATAAGAGGGGGTGAACACCATGGTTGGGGTGGGGGGTTGAGAGTTCAAGGACCCATGGACATCAGGCACGGTAACAATGTGACTCAATTCTTCACCCATTGGACTGTCATCACTATTCCATCACTGCGTCAATCAGTGCAGTGGCCAATGTTTGTGTCTATGGCCAGTTTCCCGTACCAGGATGGAAAGTAGGCTCTCCATATGGTGTAGGCATGTGCCCACTATCTACCTCTGCTCCCCAAGGGGACCACAGGCCTAACCTCTTGGGCAGAACTACCTGAGGATCCAGATAGGGCAGGTACAGCAAGGGGGATGCCACCAGGCTGCAGACCAGAAGTGCTGGGCCTCGGTGCTACAACCAGTGGACCAAGTGTAGGCGGATCACAGGGAACCAACCTACCCTGCTGTGCTGCAGTATTAATATAAATAAAAATTAAAATACAATAATAAATTAAAACGTAAACCAAAATAAATGAAAATAATAAAATAAAAAATAAAAATTAATAAAGTATTACAAAAAGTTTTAAATATAATTACGAACACAATGATAAATAATAAAAATGAAAAGGTATTTAACAGAAAAGCAATATAACATTATATATAATAAACAAAACACAAGAAGTAATAAAAAATATATAATAATTAGAAATATGATTATATAAATAATATAATAATAATAATAATAATAACAATAAAAATAATAATAAAAATAATAATGCAAAATGAGAAATCCATAAAAAAAGAAGAGAAGCGGTGGGAGTGAGAAAAAAAGGATCACATTAGTAACTTCACAGATAATATACAAAGCCTTCTATAATTCATTTATTCAATTCTGTTACATTTTACTTTTAACAATTCCAACTGCTAAGAAGTTTTGGTATTATTTGGAATACATACAGGCTATAGTACAGATCATATCACATCCAGGAATCATTCATGGTTGCATATATTGTACATATGCATGTTCCATGTACACTGATTACATCTGACAACAGGCCATTCAAGCCACAGGTATAGAAGTCTGCACTTCAAATGCTATAATAATGGTTAAGTTGGGTGCCGGGCTGGCAACTCGGCACCATAAAACTCCACTGCTAATCATTCTGCAGACCGTTGTTCCACTGTGGCGACCCCTAACTGGGATAAGCCGAAAGGAGATTATGACATAACAGTACTGGATTTTTTATTGATGACAAGCTAAAATAGTATTGTAATCAGCTGCATTTTATACTTGGGGAATGTGGTATTTTAACCCACAACCACTAACTACTGTAATACTGTAATTTCCCCTGGAATGCAACATAATGCAAGCACTCTTTCCTTTCACACTTTATAGATTCATGTTTACTGTTATCTGAGAATGTGCAACTGTTGCTTTGTGTCACAGACCATACCTCACCATCTTTTTAGAGCAGGATATCTTGATAGATCATAAAATAATGGGTGTACAATGACCCATAACTAGGAAGATATTACAGATATTGCTCTTACACACATGGATGGCTGCATAGGATTTGTGTTAACATACATTTTGATAGTCATTATTTATTGACTCCAATATCAATTAATTGTCAGACAACCATAAAACTTAACAATGACCAGACCAAAACAGTGATTCATAAATCTGGATATTCAGCAAAAATAAGTACAGTTGAAAGCTAAGCTGCAGAGTAATACATGCATACTTGCTTTTACAGTTCAGATATGCATTCCCAAGTTCATACAACTGCATGACATAACAGCTAATCCATCTTTAACTGTTAAGGTTGCAATAACAGTACTTTATATAATTATGCTTGCATACCACATGCTTCTCGCATGGCATGGGACCTCACATTCAAGGCCCTCTCTTCTGCAGCTGTGGAAAGAGGAAAAAAAGAAAAAAGCATTACAAATACCAATCTTTAACATATTAAGCATGAATATTTATGAGTACTAAATGAAATTCATATGCACACATCTCTGGGGTGCTCCCTGCCTGACACTGCCTGATCCAACAATCAAGGGTATCCTGTTTCCTCCGTTGGAGGTCAGCAAAATGATGATGATATCGTGCCTCAGTGCATAGGATACCGGTCAGACTAGATAGAGCCCTTGGCAAACTAGACCAGGCTTCATATTTGTATTGCAAGCTGGTATAGTTTTCCTGCATGAGGCCCATAATCCTTAACTGGGAGCCCAATAAAGCCCTTGGACTCCTGAACACCCCAGTGCTGTGCTCTGAACTGCACACCCTCTCCAACACCTGACATATTTGCACAAGTTCAAGCTCAATGTCTAATGTGCAATTCCCACCAATTCACCTTTAAATACTATGTTTTCCCACCAAATGCGCTTACTGAGAGTGTGCACTGTCTGTATATTGATGCATTTGAAAAAGTTGTGTGCCACTTACAATCACATAACCATGCTAAACAAAATATCACAAGATTATAAGGAAAGTTTGCATACCCTGGACTACAACCGAGGACCATCTGCACTCCAATCCAACATTCAACACATGTCACCATGGGATTAGTTACATAGGATCATGTATTTCAGTATTCATTGTTAACTTGATGGCATGAGCATAGCACAGCCCCGCTTACCGGTTTGCATGATGCCCAGTGTTGCTCAGCAATAGCAATTTAAAGCATCTGGTTTCTATTTTTGGATGTCTGGGTCATGTTTGATACATGGGTAGCTCAGCTGAGCAAATGAGGCAAGCATAGCCAAATGAAGTGGTGCACCATGCAAATATGGCAAAAATATAAAAAGAAAAGAGAGAAAAGCTATGGTGTATAAATATAGCTAGTTCTGGCATTTTTTCATAACTTTACTCATGGCTTTGGACACATGTCTTGCACTAACACATTGACAGGACTGGTCTGCATGTCTAATAGTGATTACTCTTCAGTTCTGTGCTGGGCAGACATACCTCTCAACTGTACAGATTGTCACAGAATATCCAGAGCTCTGGCTGATATTTTTTTCTGTGTTTCTCATGAAATTTATCGAGTGCTTTTAAACCATTTGGGATGGAAGTCATTAAATAATGACAGATGTTTTTGTTTTGGCCATAATATTCTTCAGACAATGCATGCTAATGCATAACCTTTTATTGTGTCAATGGTGCAGTGGTGAAGCAGTAGTGGTGTTGCCTCACAACAAGAGGTTCTCCAGTTTGATTCTCTTCTGGAGTGACCTCTGTGCAAAGTCTTCATGTCCTCTCTGTGTTTGTGTGGGTTTTCACTGGGTACACTGGTTTCCTTCCACATTACAAAGACATGCATCTGCAGCATTTCTCCCCAGGCCTCCACTGAAAATTGGCTTTGTTCCAAGTCAGACTTTCCTGGCAAACAAATGTTAAATAAAGTTTCAAAGTTTATAAGGGCAATCCTTATGTCCCTATTGTTCAGCCTTTGCCCCACTTCATTTAATGGCTTTGTACAGATTTTTTCCTCTAAAAAGTTAAGAGGTGGGCATATTTTCAATGCTCTCCTGTACACGGATTCAATATGCGTGTTGTTTTATGAGGCTTCCTTTTGTAGCCAACACTACTGGAACTCTCTGTAAAACCTCACGTAGAAGCGCTGTGCATCACCAATATGTACTGCATGTTGCTGAAAGCACATTGTGGCCATATACATGGATATACTCTGTGTAGTCTCTACACAGAGCCTACACAGAGTTTATTGAATCCTGCAGTCTGAAAATTTTCATTTACAAAAATGCAATGTATAAAGCATGGCTTTTTCTCACTTTTCCAATAGCTTATACCCAAAATAATATTTCCACTCTAAATTTACCTGCAATGGTTAATTTTAAAGAAAATAATCTGATATATTGGTTTCAATTAATGAATAAATAAAACTTGTATTCTGTTCAACATATAATTAACAAATTTGATTTGGATGAAGATATGTAGTTGTGTGTACAAAACTGTAGACAATTTGTTGAATACAAAATTAAAGTCATGCAACCAAAGGTAAGAGAATCTTTTCCTAAATTAATTGATCTTTTATTACTCCTGGTACAACAGGAAATATCTGGAAAAGGTATTTTATCTAAAATATATAAAATGCTCAGAAAAGAACTGGAAAACAACAAAGAAGGTTATTGGAATTATTTTAAACTTGTAAATAATAAATCTCCCAATGATGAGGATAAAAAGCTAGTTTTATCATCATCAAAACAAACTACTTGTTCACCTAAATGGAGATTATTTTCATGGAAGTTCTTACACAGATCTTCCTATACACCATATAGAATAGAATTAATGCCCACAAGTAAGATGGCATGTTTCAGATGTAAGTTACACCTTAAAGCTGACTGGTAACATATGTTTATTGATTGTGTTATACTTAAGCCGTATTGGAAAGAGATCAATGTCTTCCTAAAGGCTTTACTTTCTGACAAATTATCTTTAACTAAATCATCAGTTTTATTTAACTCTTCAATACCTGACTGTGTTACAAGATTGAAAGATCTGCTCTTATGGAGATTTCTAACAATTGCAAGAAATGTTAGAACAAGAAACTGGAAGAATTAATCTACTCCCTCCTTCAATGAATTCTGAAACATTGCAAGTAAAGTTTCTCAACTGGAACTTATTACTATTAAGTCAAAGTCCTCCAGAATCACTTCTTCATATAACAGCTGGAAAAGTCTAAAAGAAGTATTAAATAAATAATGGCTGATATTCTCATGATAATTCTTAACCACTGAAATCTTTAGAATGTTTCATATTTAGTAGACACACTTGTAAATATTTGTTTGCTGTGATTTTGAAATTGATTTATTTTTATTTTTTCTCTGTCAATTATTTCATTTTTAATTTAAATGTTATCACATGTTTTCTTGTTTAAAAATTCAATAAAAAAGTTTAAAAAAAAAGATGTGTACAGTAATAAAATAAACAACACGTTTCAGCACCACACATATTGTTTTACTTTCCAATGTACTCAGCACTATATTTTTTTAATTTCATTTTGAATATGTTCCAGATTATATATATGTACTAAAGTATGATTAATACCAATACCATATCAGATGAGATAAAATAAAAAATATACTAAGTAAAACCTTCAATCTTGAGAGCTATCATCCTACAAATCCAGGATAATGAGCAGTGAAAGCATTTATTTACCCTATAAACCACCCTATACCCGGTAATTACAGATTATTGTAAATCTCAGAAATTTGCTTTTAATCTAAAACAGACTGAGTTAGTAGGCATACCTGCCCTTCAAATTTATAATATGCTATTCTGCATTTTTCTAGTTGGTAAGTGCATATGATTTTACCAAGCAGATATATTTGCAGAACTAATGTTGCAGTAGGTTGTTGTGATTTAATTACATGATGGCTGCCTTATTCTTTTTAATAAAAAATAATAAACAGACTACTACTTTAATGAAAGAATACTGGCATGCATCAAATTTAGAAAGTAGAAATGGAAAACAATGGCACATCTTGATTCTTAAAAAAATATCATTTACTCACAAGAAATAATATGAAATGAATAGTACAGATGCCAGTCAATTGCCTCTAAAGTAGCTACCTGTTATTATTATTATTATTATTATTATTATTATTTGCAAATAATAAACCCTGAAGTTCAAGGTTCTGGTCTCACATCTTTGGCTTAGAGGCACTGCAGAAATTGAAGTTTTTTGTTTGCTTTGCTTGGAAAAATAAACAAATAAAGCAGGCCCAATCCCAAAATGCCTGTTAGTTTTTTCAAAACAGTTTTTGAAAAGTCATAATTCAGGATTCCCAAGTTAAAAAATGTCTCTCAAGACTACAGTGTATCGAGCAGTCTCACTGGTGGTTAATGCAGCAATCTGGGAAGGGGTGACTAATGCAAACTAGCCATAAGCTCTCCCCGGGTAATGTCTATGACTCCAGGCTATCTCAGCAGAGCAAATTTGTTTTTTTTCTCTAAGAGAAAAAAAATGAATGCAGAATGCATTCATCCATTTACACATATGGGAATACAAATGGTAAGCATAGTGGTGCTGTGTGTGTGTGTGTGTGTGTATGTCTGTGTGTGTGTATGAGTGTGTGTGTGTGTTTTGCGTGTGTGTGTGTGTGTGTGTGTGTGTGTGTGTGTGTGTGTGCGTGTGCGTGTGTGAGTGTGTGTGTGTGTGTGTGTGTGTGTGTGTGTGTGTGTGTGTGTGTGTGTGTGTGTGTGTGTGTGTGTTTTGCGTGTGTGTGTGTGTGTGTGTGTGTGTCTGAGTGTGTGTGTTTGTGTGTGTGTGTGTGTGTGTGTGTGTGTGTGTGTGTGTGTGTGTGTGTGTGTGTGTGTGTGTGTGTGTGTGTATAGCTCTACTTCAGAAGACTGAAAAGCCAAAAACTGAATCCTAAAAGACTGAAAATTCAAAACACTGAATGATGGAATTTGCCCCTTCTCCACTGTTACATGATCTTGGTATATACAGTTAGCAGGGGGTGCAGGGGTGCAAGGGGGCTTGCCCTTTCATTAAAAATGTGTTCAGTTTTTTTGAATTTACAGTATTTTGGTTAGTCTATTTTCTGAAGTAAACCCATATGTATATATATTTATTTTTATTTATTTTACATTTGTTTACCAGGGAAGTCCAACTGAACACAGGTCCATTTTCAGCGGTGACCCGGGGAGAAAAGCTCCAGATAAAATGCATAAATCAAACAGGAAGAAATCAACAAACACTTAGACTATGGATATTAAGTTATAACATTGTAAATCTTTTAAGATAACACATAGCAATAAAGATGAGAAACTTTAGAACATAATTTCATATAGTAATATATGTGGGGTGCTTATGCTACCACAGTAAATTGGGCTGGTAGAGAGAACACCAACACTCTTAGGACTGGCAGCACAGTGTTTGATGCAGTGACATAGTAATGAGCCACAAATAAAGTACTTCTTTGCATGGCTTCACCATATTTCCGAAATGGATATTTCCTCTGCCATGCTAATCGACCAACCCGTATTGTCCTTTTAGTGCTGGTAGACAAAATCTTCTTGAATCCCAAGAATAATGTCATAAATTAATGAAAGAAACAGGTAGAATGAACTCTTATACGTCTTATTTAACCATTAGCAGATGGTGGTGTAAGTTTTTGATATCGTATTTTCTCATATTCTTTCTTTTCAGTATCCATCTTCTGCATTATTGAATCACGCATACAAGCTTTTTTTAGAAATGAATCACAATTAGCCACCCAGTGATGTGAAGCTTGGCTCTAGATGATTGTCACTGTTGAAATGGCACCTTGACCCCATAGCAAAAATGGGAAAAAAGGGGTCGTGAATGGATAGATGAACAGGTTTATAGGTATGTATTCGGTTAATGACCACAAGGCCCTTTATAAACCTAGACATGCAAACCAACCCAATTGTGGTCCAATGTATTATGGACAATTATTAGGAGGGGTTGCGTAAGTTAGGAAGTTTCTAGAAGTTATACGAGGGGTATGGTAGTTAAGGCATTTCATATATAACACTTTGTTTGTGATGATCACATATGAGAGTGAGAAATGAAAACAAAGTGAACATTCTCAGTACTGCATCATATCTCCTTGCAAAAAGCCATAAATAAAGGGTGCCTATAGCAATATCTGTTACATACATGACATTTTTGTCTGACTCAACAAAATAAAATTTAAATAAATAAATAAAATAATGGCCAGTAAGCCAAGCAATGTTTTCCAGCTCCATTTTATACAAATCCACAGCTGTTCATTAACACCCACAACGAAGTACTCCCCGCATAAAACCATCAAATGCAGAAAAAAAAGAAAACACACACATATATATATATATATATATATATAGAGAGAGAGAGATATATATATATATATATATATATATATATATATATATATATATATATATATGTATATATATATATATATATATATATATATATATATATATATATATATATATATATATATATATATATATATATATATATATATATGGTTTACTATCAAAAGATTGAAAGTCACATGGTTGACGTTCATTTGGTCGAAATCATTACATCTAAAGTTCATAATATTGAATTCAAAATGTCGATGTTCAAATGGTCGACAGACACATGCAAATAACACTAGTGTTTTTGCAGGGGCGCTGTGGCCCACGACACCCCCCACACCCCCCTTTACTTATATATCACAACTCTGAGGTTGCACAACAGTGCTGACAAGGGAAATTCTTGCCTGTTGTCAACAGAATGTTGACCAAATGATCTGTCGACCAAATGAACTACTTAATATTCATGCGTCGACCATATCTGTTGACCATATGAACTTTAGACCATATGACTGTCGACATTTTGATAGTGAACCATAAATATATATGTGGGTCTACTTCAGTAGACCAAATGTTTGCTTACCTGACTTTCATATTGCCAAGATGAAAAGGCCGACAACTGCATAACACCAATGTCTCAGTACACTGACTTTCCACTGCAGGTAAGTAATCACTTGGCTACCATGTTGAACTTTGCCCCTTACCCCCGTGGAGTTAGCATATTTAGTTAGGGGTGCTGTGTGGGGGCACAACCCCCGACTTAGAGGGGTATGGGGGGAAGCCCCCCATGGGTGGGTTTACTTTCCTTCAGTTTTATTTTTCTTTCAGGATGGCCAAGTGGTTACTTACCTGGAATGGAAAGTCAGTGTTCTGGGATGTTGTTGTTATGCGGTTGTCGGCTTTTTCATCTCGGCAATATGAAAGTCGGGTAAGTGAACGTTCAGTCTACTAAGGAGACCCATATATAATATATAGATATAGATATATATATATATATATATATATATATATATATATATATATATATATATATATATATATATATATATTGTGTGCACTGAAATTGGATGATCTCACTGCCATTTAATACTCATGGGTTTTAATTGGTCAAGTACTCAACTTGTCCTACCCAGAGGGCACTGCAGATGCAGGAGTCCTGCAGCAGCTTGTTTATTTGCCAACTTTTTTTCCTTTAGTAAATAAATATTGCATTTAGGGTTACCATTTGTCCCTCTTTAAGTCAGTCAATTTCTATTTGGGCAGTTGCATCCTGCAAAAAACATGAAAAATGGCAAGTGTCCTCAGATTTTAGGGCAAAATTTATTTAATAAGTTTCCTCTAATGGTTATGTAAAAGGTTTATTTTGTATCTAAAGCACTTTATTTTATATGAAACAGGAATAATTAAAATTCTAAAACAGTGAACTTTTATTTATGAAAATGTGAATTCTAGTCCTTTGCAAAGGCTATGGATATGGTTCATCCTGCAAAATTTCATATTTCAGTACAAAATGTCCCACTTTGGACATTTCAAAAAGTGGCAACCCTAACTACATTACTTAAAAAAAAAAATAAAACAGTAAATAAATAAATAAATAGTGGCCCACAGTGCACTTATTCCCTGTCACTGTATCACTATATGTGTGTTAACAGCCATTGCCCACATATTGCAGTAATTATTAGTAATATCCCCTACTTGGTACTACTGAAGTGTAAGTAATAATATTAATGTCAAATTGGAGTCTAGCTTTACTCTTTCAGTGATACAGAAGTCTTCTGTTTCAGTTTCTCATGTAACTGTATCACTGTGTATGAGTTACAGCTACTGTTCCATGTGTCATATAATAATTGGTACTATTCCCTGTCTGGTTACCAGAGCTGTTTAAATAATAATGTATATCCCTGAGCACAGATGTCCATCACAGATGTCCAGCCTTAGTAATATAGAAGACCTCTGTCTCTGTTCTTCCTACAAACATTTCCCTGTGTATTTTCTTCATCCACTGAACACATATCACAATAATAGTGCACACCAACCCCTTCCTACTTTTTAGTGATTAGTCAATATTATATACCATTTCTAAAAGTAGTTTTGAAATGAACGATTTGATTAGTTAAATGGAGGCTTTTTAGTGATAAATAAACTGAAATTACAACTATAAAGAGATCCATTAAGCCAGGGAGCTTGCGGCCACTATAACATGAGGAGAAGTTTTTTAAAGCAAAAATAACTACTTAATACTGAGAAAAAAATCAGCATTTTTCAATACAAAACTAAAAAATGATGTGTACTAATGACTTCTCATTATGGCACGAATTGGATAAGCATGATACCTATACCCTAGTAGAAGGTACTGTAATTAATTTGTCAAATGTCAGCCAGATACAAACTTGACAACAAGATTTTAAAAACAATATGAAATCCAAAAAATGTGCAAGGCCTAGAAATTTAGAGCAAAACGTTTTAAGCACAAAATTTGCTAAACTAGGTGGTAAAAGATGAGAGGTTGACATGACCTGACAGGAAAACCCAGATGTGGCTGCTAAGAAGGAATCTGGAAGATAAAATAGATTATGTGCCTGCAGAAATAATAACATTTAGCAGGTCATTACTGGATTATTTGGCATTGAGCAATAGTAGACTCCAAGAGATGGAAAACAACATTAACACAACATTCAGGGATTAAAGCTGTAAGAATGACTAGCAGAGCAGGATGTTAAGTGCAAGTCCCTGCTACAAACAATTATTGACTTGAAAGACAGGGCTTGGAGAGAGAATTTGTGCTTTACAGCTATATCTGAAAATGTTGAATATAATGACCGTAAATAGTTTATGTCAAACTTGCTTATAAACTGGACAGTTATCGCTAAGCAAAACTTGTGGGTAGAGGGAGCACATGGGGTGAATATACTGAGATTAGTAGCCAGATGGCAGACCTCAGTGATACTCACCATGCTTGAAACATACCAGCAGAAAGGAAAAAATACTCTCAGATCTCTGGAATCACTCCTTACATTAACAGAAACCAGGGTCTATATAGAAAATAATTATTCGTTCCAAAAATGAAGAAGAAGAAACACATTTATCCCTGCTTAAAAAAGCAAAGAACAAACAAAAAAAACATGCAGACAGATGAAATTAAAACTTAAATGGTATTTAATTCCCTGGGCCAAAACATCTCTCAGTCTTCAACAAGCCTTACAAGATCTCCAAAGAAATTCAGAGAAACTTTCCTTCGGGTCGGGGACAGTCATGAAATTGCAGTCAGTCAACTGGGGACTCCAGAGTGGGAAATCAGTTGAAAAACCTATAAATGAGCACCTGGCAAACCTTTTCTGAGGTTTCAGAAAAATCTACAACAGAAGACTCGGGAGATGTAGGAACAGTCTAAGAAAATAAGCGACATTTTACAAGTGCCTTATTTGGATACAGCAAATGTGGAATAACGTTTGGAGTGATCACCTTCCTGGAACTGTGGCTTAAGCATTGACAAATTGTTTACAAAAGTATTAAAATGTGGTAGTAAAACCATAATTAGACAGGGGATGTCTATTGTTGCATTTATGGTCTTATTGATCCTTAAATAAAAGCTGTTTTTTTCTGCTTCCTTTGTATCACTGGCATATTTTTTTCTGTGGGGAGACTAGAAAAGAAAAATCTATGTCTTAGGAAATAAAGGTTCAGAAGTGATGTTGATGGTTGACACTTTATGCAGAAGAAGAAAAACAACTGACAGGAAAGTTGATCTAACAGTGATCATAACTGATGAATTAGAGGTTGACCTTGTCAGGAACCTCACTCAAATGGGTCGCACATTTGTGAGATCTTGCTGGTTCCCACCAACTTGTAGGTAAATGTGAGAAACATGGAGACAGTGCTCCTACAACAGGAGGAGGACTTGAAGTTCAGTAACAGTTCTGATCTTGGTACACTTTTAGGCTCTTCCCTCTCATTTCTGCTGGGTTAAGAGGATTCAGTTCAGTAAGGAGACTCATTACAGGGATGGCAGTGTAAACTGTATCTAATGGCAACAAGTACGTGATGAGAAGTAAGAATTTATGGCACATCTCTGGGTCATTCAGCAACTTGAAATTGGGGTTAATAGACAAATAAGACTTGCAGCTGGTTTCAGTAATGGAAACTATGGCAAATCAAGCATGAATGATCTCACAGTACCAGGGGAACACGTGCACTGCTAAGTGCTACAGGACAGCTTTTGCAATAAAGCTACTGCTCCAAATGAAAAGAATGTGAAGATGCCTTCCACTGTACATAGTTATAGTCAGTTGTCCTTCCATTTTTTGCAGGAGTTTGGTCTTGTTCCAAACTGTCCAAGGAAGTTGAAAGAAAATAATAAGCATCTGTGGACCTGGTGTGCAATATATTACTTTGCTTAAAAGCTTTAGATGCAAAACATACAGTATAGCAATAGAAATAAAGCAAAAAGTAATGGTGGGCCTTACAGTGTTACCATGGAATGGGAGAACGAGAATGGCTGATGGATACTAGGGAAAAACACAACATTATAATTTATATAATCAAGACTGGAACCCAGGTAGCAATGCTCCAGGAACCTCACTTAAATAAAAAGGAACGTGAAGATATCAAGAACAGTAGTCGTTAGACGTACCATATGAGACTGGAAAGAGACTGAAAAAGAGGAAAGGAGAGCTAATACTAATGTAGAACAAACGTAGCATTAAAACAGAAGGAAAAATGGGTACCAAAGCAATAAAAAAGTCTGTCAAGAGTACCTCACCCTAAAAGTAAAAATTAAAGAGATTAAAGAAATACGAGGAGAAATACAGGCGTATATTATGTTATCGAATTTTTAAAAGTTCAAACGTCATATGGTTGAAGCCATATGATTGAACATTTAAAAGTTTAAAAAGCTAAAAAAAAAATAAACAACAGAAAAAAACTACCTGACCATTTTAAGCAGGGAGACAAGCCCCCCTGCACCCCCACACCTTCCGCTCTTTAAATATACCAACTCTGAGATCGCACTACAGTGCAGGAAAGGGAACTCTTCACATTCTGCACTGTATGGAGATCTCCACTGAAACGTTCAAACTTTTAAAAGTTTGAAAATTTGGTGTTTAACATATGAGGTTCAAACTTTTAAAAATTCGATAACATAATATACACCCGAGAAATACTATCCTTTTATTATAGAATACTCATTGTGTCAGCAGACTATAATATTCTAATTTCAAGAACAAATGATGCTTCAGGTCCCACAGAACAATGCATTACAAATGAGGGTCAGTACTATGAGGAGTTTATGCTTAAGTTTGATCAACAAGATGTCATGACAAGGGCAGAACCATGACTTTGTTTCACATACTTTTCAGGGAAATACAGTACATGGGTAAGATTAGATAAGTGTTATATTGCAAAGGAGCATATTAGTTTACCTAAAGACTATGGAAATGCATGTGACAATATTTTCAGATAATCTCCCTATTATAACTAAATGTAAAAGTATAGACAGGGAATAAACAGAGACACATTGTCACTTCCCCACCTATTTTTAAAACAGGTAAATTCTAAATGGTGATTGGATAAAGTTATAGAGAAAGTATTTGTAGAGAGAAAAAAATGATCAGGACATTGCAACAAAAGTAAGCAGAAAACTAAAAATCTGGTTACTAAGCAAATGACAAATGGATAAGGAAATAAAAAAAACCTAGACATAAATCCCTACATAACTCACTGGATTGCCAGCTGCTTCAAAGATAGGAATGAAGAACTCAGGATTGGTGAGACCACCTCCACCAAGAGACCAGTCACCAACAGAGTACCCAAGGGTCTCTGTTGTCCCTGCTCTTGTTTGACGTCTACTTTTCAGAAGTCAAGGCTAGTGCCAAAGGCCTTTGGCTCACCATGTTTGCAGATGACTGTAAACTGGGAGCTATCATAGATTCCCCTCACAACAGCAACATCCTACAAGAATGTCTAACACAAACAAATGAGTGGTGTGAAAACCATGTATTAAAACTCAATTTAAGGAAATGCATTTTAGTGCCATTTGGGAAAGTGTATATCCAGGCTAATTACTTCACTGATAAACCATCCCTAAGAGTTAATCTGATAGGGATTTGGGAACAGATGTAGACAGTAATCTGGCATTTGACCAACATATCACCAAGATAGTAAGAAAGTCATTCTATATCGCTCAACTTATAAGCAAGGATATGGCATTCAGGTCCTAGGAAGTAATGGACAATAGAGATACAACTGCTGAATCCTATACAATTGCACTTTATAAGCACTTACACGAGTGCATGGATTGTGCAATCCCTAGCAGAACCAAGATGCTATCCTCCAAAAAAGGAAGCCAATCCGGTGATCCCCTGCTATAAACAAACTCTACAACAGAAGAAAGAAACTGTTGCAAAAAAAGTAAAATCCCATTATTGGTCAGCCTCAGTAAGAAGCTGAGATCCCTCATAAAAGCCTCCAAAGCTAGTTATGAAAACAAAATCGCCACAGATTCTAAAGACAACCACAAAGCAGTCTATAGCTATGTCAAGAATCTCAATGGCAACACTCAGATCTGCTCTGAGTTACAGCACAATGGCACTAAATATACAGAACCAACTGATATTGCCAACATCCTGGAAGATAGGTTTAGTGATAACTTTACCCCTCTCTCATCCCCTAAAGGGCCCATCTCTATACCAGAAGAATGCAAAGTACCTGTAATCACGGCTGCACAGGTAAAAAACACACTCTCCAAAGCCAAGAACACAGTATCCATGGGACCTAACAACATCCCAGGCTGCATTCTACATGAACTACAGAACAATCTGGCACCCCACCTAAGTACCATGTTCAATCATAGCCTCACCTCAAGCTTTGTGCCCACTGAATGGTGCACAGCAACAGTTATCCCACTCCACAAAGGGGGAGCCACCACGGACCCCGGGAACTACCACCCCATTAACCTGATGAGCCTGGTCTGCAAGGCTGTTGAGTGTATCATCATGAAACTTATAAACAATGACACTGGTAATCTCCAAACTCTGGACCCTACCCAGTTCGGGTTTGTAAAAGGCAAATCATGTCTCCTAAACCTGATAGACTTCTTTGAAGCTGTCATCAAAGCTGTAGATGAGGGTAAGGTGGTACACACAGCCTATATAGATCTCGCCAAGGCTTTCAACACCATCCCCCACTCTGGAATTATAGACAAACTCACTAAACTAGGTATAAATCCCTATGTCACAAGATGGGTTGCCAACTGGCTCACTGACCGAACCCACACTATGAAAGTAGCAGACTCTAAATCCAATTTCAGACCAGTGACAAGTGGAGTACCACAGGGTTCAGTCCTAGGTCCTCTCCTGTTTGTATCTACTTCTCTGAAGTACAGGCTAACACAGAAGGTCTTTGGCTAATAAAGTTCGCAGATGACTGCAAACTAGGAGCTCTAATCAAATCTCCTAATGATGTGGACATCCTACAAAAGGGCCTCACTGATATAGATGCCTGGTGTCAAAGCCATGGCCTCAAGCTCAGTGTCAAAAAGTGCATCGTCATCCCTTTTGGTAAAAACTCTGTACCCATGAACTACCACATATGTGGTAGTCTACTTAACACCGAAAGTGTGATAAGAGACCTTGGGACACAGGTGGACAGTAGTCTCTCCTTTGATAATCACATCGCCACAGTAGTCAGGAAATCCTTCTACAAGGCACACCTCATCACAAAAGGTTTCTCATCCAGGAAAAAAGAGGTCATTGTTCCCCTCTACTCATCACTCATTAGACCCATTATAGAGTACAACACCCCTTTTGGTATGTACCTCACAAGATATCTACAACAACTGGAATGGCCACAGAAATACCTCACAAAGAGGATTACCAGCCTCAAACAGATGTCCTATGCAGACCATCTCAAAAAGCTCCAGCTTTACTCTGTCGCATATCGCCTACTCAGAGGCAATCTCTGCCTAACATGTAAAGCTATGTCAAACCCAGAGCTGTTGGACATGCTCCACATAAATAAATCCCAATCCCTCCAAGCTACATGCTTTAAGGACCGAATCCTTGTCACCACAATAAACAGATCATGCTGGAGGGATAGATTCCTGTCTCAGAGACTTCTCATACTCTCAGACAAACTACCCAACTATATCAAACAAAGCTCCTTATTAGCACTCTTCAAGAAAAATCTTGATGATTGGATGGGAGATAGGAAATTTACCCGGGGGATCACTTCTGTGGCTCTGCTTGACAGGGGCACAGGAAAATAATTTTCTTGTGTGGCTAAAGCCATGGTACTGTTTGGCTAGGCTTATATAGGCCCTAGGGCCAATAGCCTAGTACCTACCTATGAACCTATGAACCTATAACAGCACTACTCAATTCAGCCCTTGTAAGACTCATCATTGAGTATAATTCCCCCTTTGGCATTTACCAAACCAGACACCACAACAGCTGGAAAGCCCACAAAGGTTCCTCACCAGGAGAATCCAGGGTGTGAATACCCTGTCTTACACAGATTGCCTTAAGGTCCAGTCACTGTACGCAGTCTTCTACAGGTTACCGAGAGGTGATTTATCCCTAGCATATAAGACATCTTCAAATCCAGCTCTGAAAGATCTCTTGCACATCCACAAAGCAGACAATGCCAGAAACACTAGATCCAAGGAGCTGAACTTTGTCTGCAACATAGATAGAACCTATTGGAGGGACCAATATGTGTCTCAAAGCATCCTTGTGAAATGGAATAAGCTCCCCATCTACATGAAACAGAGTTCAATCCTGACCCTATTCAAAATAAACATTGATTATTGGATGGGAAATCACAACTTCACCCTCACCCATCTGTCCCCCATGTCTCTGATGGGCAAAGGTCAACAGTAAGTAAATTAATACCCATCTAACATACTCCCCAACACACACATAACCCTGGGATAAAGCATGGTTTGGTTGCATAGCCAGTCTTGTGGAGACCCTGGTGGTCATTTTAGTCTAATATGAATCTATAAAGCTAATTAAATATCTTCAGGAAATAACATGCTTCACCAGTGACAAGAAAAAAATTATTCTGCAGGCAGATCAGAAGATTCAGGCCCAATTGAATGAAACTAGATGTGAGATTAATAAATATATAGTTACAGTGAATGATTTTAGTAGAAACGCTTTGAGGCTAACATTTTCTGACAGCAACCCAAAAGCCACTAACTATCTAGCACAGAGACTCAAAATAAATATGCTAGAAACTCAACTAAGAGACCTACAGTTTGACAAACTTGAGAAAAATCCAGATGAAATTATTAAAACCATGGAACAATACTACTAGAAATTGTATTTATAAAACATGAATATAGATAGAAGGATACTAAACATGAGGAGTTATTTGTAGCAACTGAACCTACTTGAATTAAGAGAAAGTAAAAAAAAACATTATTAAGATCTTCAGTAGGACTGAACAAGATAAAAGGAGACATAAGAGATGAAACCACAAATAAAACTCCAGGGGCTGATAGGGTTCTGATAGAGGTCTGGGAAAGAAAAGAAGAAAGTCTAGTGCAAGTATGGAAAATGTTGCTTAATAGTATACTACAAGATGGGGAGATGCCATTGTCCTGGAGCATTGCAACAATAGCTTTAATTCCTAAAGACTGAAGGGACCCAACTGACTCTACATTATACAGACCTGTTTCCATCAGGAACCATCACTACAAAGTCTTTATGATTATCATATCAAAGAGGTTTGTGGTATTTTGACTGCAATAGTAGAATTAGATCAATGAAGCTTTATAGAGGGATGACAAACTGTCGATAGTATAAATAGAACATTAATGATTCAGAGGGATAGAGAAAGGAAAAAAGAAAAGCTTACTGATTATTGAATTGGATGTACAGAAAATGTTTGACAATGTTATCTGGGTCTTAGTGGAGTGAGTTTTAGAGAAAATTGATTTCCGAAAATGCTGGTCAAGGAGGATTTCTGGAATTCATCTGGGGTTATAGGTCAGATCAAAATGGGGGGTGCGGTCCAACAGAACTAGATTAGCCAGAGGCATAATCCAGGGGTGTCCTCTATCCTCCCTACTATTTGCCTAAAACAGAACCCCTGTCTAGGGTAATTAATCTAATGCCTGTAATGGAATATAGGTGACAGAGTTAGGAGGAAGAATATCTTTGTTTGCAGATGACATAATTGTGTATGTTACAAATACAGAAACAAATACACATGACATATTTAATAGATGACTGTATTTAGTTTGTCATCATGATATAAGATATAAGATATAAAGTATCAAAGACTAAGGCCATAGCTATAAATTATATGTCTACATATAACTTAGTGCAAGATTATCCATATTTATAGGGACACATGAAAATGAAATATTTAGAGATTTGACTGATAAAAAATATGGAATCAGCTACTAAAACATGAAAGTCACTACCTTGAAAAATTAGAGAATAGAAGATCTGAACAATGGATCTGGAAGATAAAAAAACATGCTGTTAAGATGTTGATAGTCCTATTATAACTGAATGTAGGACAAGAATAATATTATTAACTGGATGAAAATGTATGGTACAGAGTAGCTAAAGAGTTGAAGGAATTTATTCAGGAAGGAAAAAACAGACCCCAGGATTTAATAAAATCCATGTAGGCATAGTGTAGAGCCTACATGGAATGGTGCCATGTCCGTGTACTCGGTTCCCCCTCAGCAGCAAGCTATGCATATTAATCATGGTGCTTTGCCGAAGGAAAACTGAGGAACACCATTATTGGATCAGCATAGGTAGTGTAGTGTTAACTGTGTTCACAGATGATTAAGATACTCCCTGCACTGTCCAATTGTATTATTCCAATGTAATTATTAAAAAAAAAAAAAAAAAAAAAACTTATGTTTGCACGGCATGGAGAACAGCAGTGTTAAGTGACTCCAAGAGACCTGCCAGATATCAAAAAATAGAAACCAGATGCAGTTAATTATATATTTACATGCCATGGTTAAGCATAGCTGAGCGGGTGTGTGCAGTGCGGCATGGTGTGCAACACTGCTTATATGTAGCTCATAGATATATGTAAAAGTATAGCAGAATTCAACATATCCATGTAGCTATTGAAGGGAATGCAAGCATGAATTTTTAAAATACAAGTTATAGGAATTTATTTTAAATTATGGCCCCGTTGTACTCAGCTAAGCTATGATAAGCCCTGCTAAAACCTGCTAAACACCGCATAAACACAATGATGGCTGGGCATGTTTATGCACTGCTTAGCTCCACTTGGCTAATTTTCACACTGCTCAGCTTAGCTGCATGGGTTTGCATGGTGCTAAGTGACAAGCTGCATTTTTAAATATTGCCCAATGACATTAAAGGGTGGGAAAACAGGCTATATTAAGAGGAATAGGCAGGAATACTGCATAATATGTTGGAGTTCTGACTTTGATAGATAAAATGGAAGGCACTGGAGAGGTTTTAAACTTTTTTGTATAGCACAGGGGTATTCAGGAGTCCAGGGTCATGGTTGGACTCCTTGTCAAAAACTATTATGACCGGCTGCTGCAGGGAGGGTTCCAGGGCTCAGAATGAAAGGCAGAGGCCTGGGACTGGCTGGCACATGAACTCACCAGTGTGACAGGTTTCCCCCATACAGGTGAGCAGGTATGTTACCACCATGACAACCTGAAGTTAAGAAAGGGGGATCTCTTGGGCACCTTGGAATGAGAAGCTTGAGCAGGGAATGTCCCACAAGTATGTAAGTAACTTTACCTCTATTTCACCTATATCTACTCTGAATGTCTGCTAAACTGGTATGCATAATGGTGTGCTTCTCTCCCAACAGCTGCAGAGGACAGAGCTCACAACATTGAGGCACATGTAGGGAGCCTGACCAGGTTGCACCATGAGTGTAGTGAGTACGGAAGTAGTATGTTAACTGTACTGAAATAAGAAAGAAATAGGACAGCATTAACTGTAATAAAGTATGTATAGTAAAGTTTGAAATGCAATAAATGTGGACTTAAAGCTGTACTGCAATAACCGAATACTGAAAAGTGTAGTGCAATAAGCAAGAAAGAGTAAAACATTAAGTGCAAGAACGTATATACAATAAAGTCTGTAGTTCAATAACTGTGGAATTAGAACTGTACTGCAAGACGTGAATAATGACAACTGTTGTACAATAAAAACTCAAAATACTGTCAGTAACTTTATTGATGTTTACACAATAAAGTCTGTTGTGCACTAATTATGGAATTAGAGCTGTTTTCCAAAAACTGAATACTGACAACTGTCATATAATTAAAAACATGAAACAATACCACAAACTGTATGAAAATTTATACAATAAAGCTTGTAGTGCAGTAAGTGTGGAAGTAGAGCTGTTTTCCAAGAAATTAATTATGACAACTGTTCTGCAACAACATGTGAAACAATACCAATAACACCAAGGTAAATTGTGAACATCGGATTGTCTTGTTTTAGCCACTACAGTAGAGCTGTATGCATTCAGACTGTGAGCTCAGGTGCTGCAGTCAAGTATAAGACTGTAATAGCTGTAGACTGCAAATATAATGTCAGCCAAATGTATTGCTTAACACATATAGTACTGTTCAAGGCTGATTCTAAACCAACATTGTGCACATAATGCTCTGTCATCCACAAACAGCAGGTAAGCAAGTTATATGGGTGAGGTAAGCCACTCCATGATCTGATATTGTTTGTTGACTTCACAGATATTTCAACCCAATAACCTTTCAATCCAATAACATTAAATTATGTACACCTGCAGTCTATATCGTAATGTATAGATTACCTAATACCTCTGTCATGCTAGTAGTTCATGCATGTGTATTCTACTCTCATTGCAGTCTACTATAAAACTGTAGTACTAATAACAGGTCATATTTTGGTTCCAGGTGAGCTCCAGGCAGATATCAGTCAGCATTGACTTAGTAGCTTAGTTTGTTAAATGCTCTGTCTGTAGTAGATTTTGCCACATACAAAATAGGGTTTAAATCCAGTGCTATGTAGCATTAAATATTAAAGTATCAGTCATGTAATGTTTACCGACACTCTCTACACAGTAACTATAGGTAAATGGGTGAGGTAGCCCATAATATGAGTAGATAATTGTGTGTGTAGATGTCACAGACTGTTAAAATCAGTAGCAGGAATGTGAATATACATCATAAAATAAAGGAAATACATATAATAATAATAATAATAACATAAAATAAAATAAATAAAATGTGTAATCATGGTATGGCTGTATGCCTGGGGTGTCTGTTAAAAAGTTGCTGCAGCCAATTCATACATTCCATGCAGATGTCCACTGCAGTCACTGCTATTGGTTTATATCCCCATGCCTTCCAAGCAAGGCATGATAGTCGTTTAGCTTCTCTACTGTACACATACATGTCTCTCAATTGTCATACTGTCATGTAATGTAATTAGTAGTGCGTAGCCCCTCTGTCTCAGGAATGCCATAAACAGGATTACCTAAATAGCAAAGTATCACTATATCAGCCAACAGTACACTTTGGTAGTTATATAGGTCTACCTGACGTGCTGTGTAGTTGTGCATCCACAGTTGTTAATGCTTGGCCCATACTGTAGAAGCAACACAAATACAATCAGCACCCTATATTAGGACTCCAGTAACAACCACACAGAAAATAAAAAGAAACAATAATTTATTATCCTATATACGTATAGGCGCTTTCATTTTATATACAATAAAACTTCATCAGCTGCAGCATTACATAAATAACTTGAGTTTAAATAGACATAGTAAAACATCATATGATCCACACCAAGAAACAAATCATGTGATCTCATTAATAAAAACAATCATGTGATCCCCTTCAAAAAGCTAAAACACAAGAGAACCCTACCCTTACTAGTATACCTCAACATATTAAAACCTATAATTTATTACTTTTTTATTTATAATTTACTATTTTATTTATAACCTAAATGCAACCTAGGAAAAAATAAAAGCAAAAATATAAACAAACAATATACCAGAAAAATGCACATGCATCTCACGACATATACTTAACATTGCCCGTAAAAGTCATCCAAAAAATACATATAAACATATAATGATCCCCATTCTATCTAACCAAATATTTTAAATTTAAGAGGGGAACAACAGTCACACAATCATTCAAGCTTGGCCATTTATTAGAATTCATCTTCAATTGTCAGACCACCTCCTGTTTTTCCAATAATGTAGACCAAGGGCCACCTTGTGGGTTCTTTTCAAGATTGTCCAAAACTATAAATTTAAACCAGTGGTTCCTATGTTCACTAACTAATGTGTCTAAATAAAGCATTTGTACTCTTCTTTTTTTTCTAGTACATATGCTCATATAATTGATTACAAAGCTTACGCTCCATTTTCCCTATATAAAAACAATTACATAACTGGCATAAAGCACCATAAACCACTCCTACTGTGTCACAGTTATATTTTCCTCGAGTAAATACCACTATACCATTAACAGTCACCCTATTATAATCCAAACTAAATTTACACATATTACATCTACCACATTTATACGTCCTGGGATTATTTACAGTCAATGTATTCATACTTTCCAGTAGATCTATCAAATTATGACCCTAATATTATAATGGGTTTATCTCCCAGTCTTTCAAAATCCTCATTATCCTCATGTAATATCTCTCAGTTTTTATTCAAAATACATCTAATTATGGAACTCTCCAGATTAACAGTAGTAATGAGGACATAAGAATAATTGTTTTTACCCAGGGTTACACAGAAATCCAATTCACATAATTTTTCAAATAAGGCCAAAACTGGATGAAGGATGGGATTATATAAACTAAGGGTATCATTAACCACTGGTATATCTTTAAATAAAATCTTAAAATTTAACTTATATACAAATATTTTTAAGTCCATTAATAAGTCCACCATTTAAGCTAGATTAGTAGGTACAAAACTGGTCCTCTTAGCAAAATAATCAGCATAGGAGTAATCCAAGTAAATGTCTGTATACTTAAATAACTTAAAGTCACTCTCCAAGTTATAAACAATAGTAACCATATTAGTCTCCTGTTGGTCCACAGTACAATTCAAGCATGCTGGCAAATACATTACCCATTCCTCATCCATAATTGTCATACAATTATCAGCAATCAGGTTCCCCCCATGTATGATTGAAGTGTGGGTGAGTGTTGGCTCACTAAATAGTCTATTGCTTCTTCTTGTTGTATCCCCACTGATGATTTGGGTTGGGGAGGTTCTCCCATTGTCGATTTCTGATTTGCTCTGACCACCTAAAATGAGGAAAATCCTGCCCCTCTTCCAATTCCTCATTCTGATAGGTAGACACTCAATTATCTCCTCCTTCTCCTTTGTCATGCCTATTATGACTATTGGTTAGATAAAATGGGGATCATTATATGTTTATATGTATTTTTTGGATGAATTTTATAGGCATGTTATGTATATGTCACTGGATGCAGGTGCATTTTTTCTGGTATGTTGTTTTTTCAAATTTTTTTATTTTATTTTTTTCTAGGTTACATTTAGATTATAAATAAATAATAAATTATAAATAAAAAAGTAATAAATTATAGGTTTTAATATGTTAAGATATAATAGCAAAGTTAGGGTTCTCGTGTGTTTTAGCTTTTTGAATGGGATCACATGTTTGATTCTTAAACAGGGTCACATGATTGTTTTTATAAATGAGATCGCATGATTTCTTTCATGGTGTGGGTCATATGACATTTTACTATGTCTATTAAAACTCGAGTTATTTATTCAATGATGTATCTGATGAAGCTTTATTGTATATAAAACAAAAGCACTTATGCATATATAGGATAATATATTTTATTAGGATAATAAATTACTGTGTTTTTTTTATTTTATAGGTGGTTGCTACTGGAGTTCTAATATTGGGTACTGAGCATTTTTATGTTGTTTCTTTAATTTGTCGATCACTTTTCGTGTTTGGCCCATACTGTCCTATGGAAATAGCTTGAGAGGTATGTATGTGATATGGCATCCATAGAGGAGTTGTATACATAAAGAAAGGACAGACCTGTAGAGTAGATAGTAGTACTTTTGACAAGGAAATAGCTTATAATGGTACTAATTGACTGTTTTTATCTCTCTCACCACCCCTTATCTTCATTTATTTATTATTGTTATTCATTGGTTTTAGTTTACTAGTAACAAGTGTTGTTACATTAAACTGTATTTTGGGGCATGTGTATTATCATTGTTATGTATTATAATGGCTGCATATTAACATATCTTGTTGAATTATGTATTTTGTGGCCTTATGCTGTAACTGTTACTGACATGTTGTTATTATACTGACTGTTCTGTTATTTATTGTTGTGTTTCACATAATATGCATTGATATTTACTTGGGTTATCTCCACTGTTTTGCCCTGCTAGTATTACTAATAATACGTTTTCTTCATAACTAACCTATATTTATTGCTTTACCTCCATCACCATAGCATGTCAGAGTAGGCCGTCTCCTGCTGAACTGCCTACCATGCCTCAGCTGGCCATGGAACTGGGTCCTAATACATCTGGTGCCCAGGCCGGTGGTGTCCCCTCCACTGCCCCTGCACTAAATTTGGGTGGAACCACCTCAGGGGATGGGGTCCGGCCTCCACTAGAAGCGGTGGCAGAGAGGCTGCTGTCACCTGAAGACAAGTGCTGGTCATGGTGCACAGGATAGTTCAGCAGACTTATGAACCATGCCTACATCAAATTGAGGGCACATTGGGCAGCCTGGTAAGGCAGGCTGGCCCTGGCACGCAGCCTCCAGTACAGCCACCTTCGGGGCAGTGCAGGAGCAGTGTCAACTGTCCCATTGGTGGGGATGTGAGTCACACATTTGCATATCAGATTCCACAATGCCTCCCCATCCAAGGTGTTTAACCCCCTCATGTGTCACTCACCATCCCTGTCTGCTGTCTTGTCTGTCTGCTATTGCATCCTCTCCAACCCAACTTACCTCCCCACACATATCTATGTCCATTCCCCAACATTCCACTCTCTCCTTAAAAAAAAAAAAATGGGCATCTGTCCCACAAAAAAAAAAATCGCCTCATACATACCTTTCCATGTCACATACACGTCCACTGGACACAACTAATTTGATTCAATTGACTTGACAACAAATTCATGTTGTCCTCACCTCTCTCTCTGGGGTTTGAAAGTCCAAATTCATCTACAAAATCTGTCACAATGCACAGCTATTGCTGTACAATAAATGGATATCTATGGTTCTTTCCTACACCCTTCCTGCACATTCCTACCTGCTTGTCACTATGTTATTCCCCAGCTTCCCCCATTTCACCATTATCCTATAACTTCCTTTTTCGTTTCTTTATATTTTTTCACCCGGATTTGCACAGATTTGCACGTAGTGGCACGGTGCACCACTTTGCTTAGCTCAGCTTAAATGAGCTTTAAAGTGCTTTAATGCCTGTATGTGTCTATTTCATTATTACTCACATGTACAAAACAAACATCTCTGCCAGCTTTCAACCCCAGGCCCCTGTTCACTAAAGCACAGGACATTAACCCACCATGCTACACCGGCATTAGGTTCAATGGGTGTTTTCAGCCATACATACTGATTGCTACCTACAGCCAGCAAGGATGTAACTGAAATAAAAAAGTAATTAGAAAAATAGGAGTGTACCTTGCACCCTGGTGCAATAATACATCCGTGGACAGCCAAATACATAATAATGGATGTCAGTGAGGCCAGTGATATCAGGTATACACACACACACACATATATATATATATATATATATATATATATATATATATATATATATATGCCCTTTTATCAGCAACATGTGGTAAGATACCTGCTAATGCAGCAATGGCAAAATACATGTTGAGATGGGACCCTGGTGTAGAAATACAACCATATAATGCCACGCACATACTCAAGGATTTAGAAATATTTCTCACCGTCTGTATATGTGCACATATATCTTGCAAATACACATACCTTTGCAGTGTCTCAGTAGCTCAGTCTGTTTAATAGCTTGAATGCAGTGCATTTTGCTACACACAGTCCAGGATTTCAATCCAGTTTTGTGTTGCACTTCAATTATATTATTGTGAAGACAGCAAGTACCGACTGTGTCTTGTAATCTTAAACCCCACCGGTAACTGCTACATTACTAACTGCCAACCAGTTTTGCAAGACAAAAGCCTGCAGGTAGAAACACAATGCACATATCCATATAGCCTAACTATATGTCACTTACTACTCTATTATTCACACTGTTGCATGACAGATGTACCTTAAGCACATGCACTGATTGGATTGTGTAGAATATCCTTGCCCTTGCTCTGCCATAACAACAGGGCTGACACAGCTGCCACAATTGCACGTACAGCTTGCTGTCCCCCAAAGTGTTCACACTCCCCCACATGTGTTGAAGGCTGCAACAGCAGCTGCAACCTGTAGCATACCCAGCTGTATGTAAAGGTAGCTGCTACAGACCTACCATACCTCCCATCCCCCTATATCAAAGGATCCAGATACAACCATACATAAAGGGTGACATAGGCCCAGAGATAGGGACATATTTAACAGTTTGTCCCTACGATGATAATAGGTTGATAGACTAACAGCTACTGCATTAGCATGCATATTCTGATCGGTATGAAGTATGACACTCACATGTCTCTCTTCTCTTACTGAACTCAACCCGCAATGTTTTCCTGTGAACTGCCAGATGATCACAATGTTATGGGACATTGATGAAACATGAGGCAAAATTGTGAACATATTTCATAAATCTCTACAGGGACAGTATTTGTACCTACCCTCTGTGATGGTATAGTCTCCACATTTCAGTAATGTCCATCTCAAACACTAAGAAGGGGGCAAAGGCCTACATGAAGGCCTTATGTATTGCACTGTGGTGGCATGTCATTGGCTAATAATACTGCAATTCAGCTGTATTGGCTGGAATTTGCAATGCTGAACCACAGACTGGTGCAGATGCAATTACCTGTTAATGAGCATTACTTTCAAAAGACAAGCAACTGGTTATGGGGAACAGGTCTGTATGAGATTTTAATCACACAGACAGCATACGTCAAAAGCATTTCTAGAGGAAAGATTCAAAAAAGGAATGCTGCACTTCAGCAGGTATGTAATAGATTTCTCCATATAACAGGATGCAGATGGGAGTATGGACGTTTGGGGAATAGGGATTACAGCAGTAAGCCTATCTTGGAGTTATGATGATGACATGTCATTGATACTCTGCTGTCCTACACCTACATTCATGCCTCTCAACTTTCCCTGCTTTCCATCACATCTCAGCTCTGTCCCTGTCAATCCCTCCTACAACGGTCGCTTGTTGTAGGAAAGCTAGTGGATTAAACATAATACATAGTGACAATAACAAAGGGTGTACACTACTGTAACATAAAATGTTGTACTGTATGCCACATCATCTCATTCTGTGAATCTGTCAGATAAATATTTCTAACATTGTAAAAGTGTCCCTGTGTGTCCGTGATGTACTCTCCCCAAGTCCCTGTTTCAGTGACATTTGTCCCTGTGTGGTTGAGATCTATGCCTAACATACCTGTCAACCTCCTACAGCAAGAATTCAGGATAAAGGCATAATTAATGGGGGACCAAAGGCCCAAACTCAGCAGCAGAGTATAAATATAGCCCATACAAAGTAAGAACATGAATAGACTAACAGATATTACTGCAGCATAACTGTTTTCTGAGGGGTATGGCATGTGAGATTCTGACTTTATTTCTTTACATCAGCTATCCCTACTTGGCCAACCATTTGTCAGACATCCACAAGTTTGTGGGGAAAGGACCACATGTATGAGGCAAACATCTTGACAGGACCACATGTATGAGGCAAACATCCTGACATTCTGCAAACATATGTGAAGTTAAGAGGTATGATGCTTACAGGGAACATATGCTGCAGCAGGTTTGCATTGCTTACTGTCATTGTGGCACACGGGTGTTGCTGGACTGTCCCCATATAGTTCTTGTAGTAGCACAGTGCAATTAGTCTGACATTGGCCTTATGACATTTTAGTGGGAATTTGCCCATAGGGGACACACCACAGTAGACTGCAGTGATGGGTGTTGGGACATACAGCAGAATCTGTCATAGCACACAGGGACATAACTCAGTATTGCTCATGTCCTGGTGATATCCACACATGTAGTGTGTACAGACTGTGGGGTATGATATGTGAGGGAGCAGAGAATAGTGCAGGCCATAATGTGAGTGATGGATCTGTACACAGTGGACATCCATGTCTCAGGTCCTATAATGCATTCCCCTCTTGTTGTCTTTCAGGAACAATGTATCACATGAGGCATCCACCATTCACAACTGCAGAAAATGACATTATACTGGATGGCCTCGGATGCCACCATCATTTTGCTTTCCAGGGCTAAGCACAATCGTGAACAGTGGGTACCATTGTAGGCAGACCTTGTGCAAGCTGTTAATCAGACTGGCCAATAGGAAAGGCCTATGAGCAGGTCCGACAATGGGCCATGGGTATGGTGAATGCTGCGCTGTAAAGGGCAGCTGCTGTTGCCAGGGATTGTGCTGCCACTGGTGGAGGACCTGTGATGGAACAATGACTCCCCACCACAGAGGAATTCCTGCTGAAACTAGGATCAATCAACAGCTGCCAGGCATCCATCATGCCATACATCCTGGATGTGGGTGCTACAGTGTCCACTGAAGAGGAGCATACAGGTAAGCTGACTGTGTTCACCAGTGTATTACTGTATCAGTCATTGTGGCAGCCTGTACATACCAGTACATAGGTGTCAGGTTTATCTGCATGGGGTGGGTTGTGTGTTATGCACAGCTGTGTGCAGTTGAGCACACATACTCAGAATGTCAGCAAAATAGCCATTATCACAGCAGCGACTGTACATGTGGATATATATGCAGATATTACCTTGTAGCACTGCAACATGTGGTGGTGCTGATACTACCTCTCTCTCACCTCTTCATAGGTCCATCAGGAGTTGCCCAAGCCAGGGACCTGTGCCTGGTAAGTAAGATACTGTTGTTTTATGGATCACGTATACCCTTTGAAAGTTAAGGGTTGCATATTGCCCTATGTACATATGTTGGGTTTAGCCAGAGTAGAATATTTGTATGTTCCATTCTAGAACAGTTAACTATAGTTCATACACTGGGTAATCACAGGTGTGTAATTGAACAAGCATTGATATGTATGCACTTATATTTATGAGTGACTACACAGCCTGGAATACATGAGGCAATTGCTCCAAGATGCCTGTGCAAACAGAAAAGAGAGTACATACCTGAGGCAGTAAGACTAGTAGTCCAATATCATTATCAGGATAGGTGTACTGGGTTTTATGTGCAGTTCTATCACGTATAGTGTCATATTGCATACCTTACAGGTGTATTGTACTGGCAGCTTTAACTGACTGTAGCTGAAGTTCATGGTATAAAGGCCTTGACTTATATGTGCATGTTGTGAAGTTGTTGTGCATGGGAGCGGAGATGAGAAGTTGTGAGACTGCTACTGCAGGTGTGGATCATCATCTGTATGAGTCTGTGTGGATTACCATACATAATAGTGCAGGTAGTAATGTACTGCTTTTCTCTTGGTTTTCACAGATGACCAGGGGGTTTGGGGTCTGTCCCCCCTCACAACTTGATGTCAGATGGTGGCCATAGTGAGACACAGACAGGGTTGTCAGGGGCTGAATCTGTCCCAGAGGTTGACATCCCTCTCCTGCCCCCATTGTCTCCGCATACA